>NC_035167.2:7489671-7789530 GCF_001659605.2 Manihot esculenta | reverse complement strand
CAAACTCCATGGTCAATGTGCCATCATGCACATCAATTTTTGTTCTTGCTGTGCTCAAGAATGGTCTCCCAAGTAGGATGTCAGAGGTGATTTTGCCCTTATCCTCCTCCATGTCAATCACATAAAAATTTGCTGGGAAGACTAGTTGGTCAACTTGTACCAACACATCTTCTAGCACTCCCTTGGGATGGACGATGGATCAGTCAGCCAATTGGATCACAATGCTGGTGCCCTTGAGTGTACCTGCATTCAACAAGTTAAAAATGGAAAGGGGCATGACATTGATTGAAGCCCCAAGGTCACACATGGCCTTCTTTATTCCCACATTGCCTATTTTGCATGAAACCGCGAACATTCCTCTATCCTTGCATTTGGTGGGAAGTTTCCTTTGAATGACAGCTGAGACACACTCCCCCATACTTACCTTTTCATGTTCAGCAAGTTTCCTCCTATTGGTGCATAGCTCTTTGAGAAATTTAGCATACCTTGGTATTTGTTTGATAGCATCAAGTAGAGGTATATTGATTTCCACCTTGCGGAGTGTCTCAAGGATCTCTTTCTCCTCTTTTTCTTTTTGAGATATTGCAAATCTTTTGGGAAAGGGAGGAGGTACCTTGAATTTCTCTGCTGGTTGCTGTTTCTGCCCTTGACTGGGTTCTGCCTGATCTGTTGATTTGGGCAGATCACTCTCTGCCTTCTCTGGTGATTTGGGCAAATCACTGCTGGACAGCTCAGTTTGCCCAGCGATCGGGTCAGTTTCTACTAGTGAATTGGGCAAATCACTGCCCTGATCACTTTCTGGCAGAATTTCTTCCATGGCCTGTTTTTGCAATTTTTTAGCCTTGCTGTCTTGCAACTCCTTTCCACTCCTTAATGTGATGGCACTAGCATTTTGCCTTGGATTTATCTCAGTTTGGGAGGGTAGCTTCCCTTGAGACTCATATTTGCTCATTGAAGTGGCCATTTGGCTCACTTGTTTTTCAAGATTTTGCACCGTATTTGCTAAATTCTTCACAATCTCCTCAAGAGGTGCATTGGAGTTCTGAGGTGCAGCTTGAGCTTGATTCCTTTGCTGGTAGCTTGGATATTGATTTCCCTTTGCATAACTGAAATTTGGATGGTCCCTCCAACCTGGATTATAAGTATTTGCATAGGGATCATACCTTCTTTGCCCATTGAAGCCTCCAACAGCATTGACTTGCTGGTCCTCCTCTTGAAGGGAAGGACATAGATCAGTTGGGTGGTTGTTGGCATATATTCCACATGTCTTGGGCTACTGAATCTGCTGGACTTGTTGGGTTTGACCCACAACAAGGCTACGGACAGCATTGGTGAGTTCAGAAATTTGGGACGCTAAAATGGATGTACTCACCTCATTTACATTCCTTGATGGCAGCTCTTGATCTCCAAATTGTTGAGAAGCTGCAGCCATGGAGGAAATTAAGTCCCTCATCTCTCGAGGTGATTTTTTTTCAAATGTTCCTCCACAGGCTGCGTCAATAAATTTTCTTTCTGAGGGTAGCAATCCTCCATAGAAGTACTCAATGAGAGATTGGTCAGAAATATCATGCCGAGGGCAGCTTGTGCACAACTTTTTGAACCTCTCCCAGTACTCATACAAGCCTTCAGAGTGCTTTTGCCTTATGCCACTTATTTCTCGACGGATGCCTATGGCTTTTGAGGTTGGGAAGAATTTTCTCAAGAATGCTCTTACCATATCAGCCCATGATGTGATGGATCCGGGTGGCAAGTAGAATAGCCATTCTTTGGCATAGTCTTCAAGGGAAAAAGGGAAGGCTCTAAGCTTGATATCGTCTTTTGGAATGCCTTGGGGTCTCATGGTTGAGCACACAACGTGGAATGCCTTCAAATGCTTGTGAGGATCTTCATTTTCTAGGCCTCTGAATTTAGGAAGGAGATGAATTAGACCTGTCCTTAGCTCGAATGGTGCTGTCAATAGGGGATATTCAATGCATAAGGGTGCTTGATCTCCTGCTGGTTCAGCTAACTCTCCGAGAGTTCTTTCCCGTGGCTGAGGTGCTTGAATGGACACGTTTCCAGCTTGTATTTCATCTTCTACATGTGCAACAGGTGGTGCTGCCATTGCTGGATTTTCTGCCATAACCAGAAGTTCAGTTTCTGGTGCAAATTCAGTAGTAGGAGGTGCAGTGATAGAAGTTTCTACTGGTGCAGAAATTTCTTCAGCAGGGGCAGTAGGTGGTCTGTGAGGTGGAGTTGTTGATGAAGATGGTTTTGAGGCTTGGTTCCTCAAATTTGCTTGCTTCCTTAAGCTCTTGGCGGTTTTCTCAATCTCCGGATCGTAAAGAAGAGTGTCTTTACGGCCAGACCTGGTCATAAAGGGAAAATATGTTAGTTAGATAAATTCCCCGGCAACGGCGCCAATTTTTGATAAGCGGTTGTCGAAGCCGTAAAAAATAAACCTATTATCAATCAACAAATAAATTTGCAGATAGTGGCAATAGGGTCGAACCACAGGGAATTGACACCAAGTATCTTCCTAATAATGACTAAGGCAAGTAATAACAAATAAGTAAAAGAGGGGGGTTTGTTTTGATGAGTTAAAATCTAAAAGCAAAAGAGAACAATAATTTAATTGAAAAGGGATTTCAATGAGAAAGAGATTCTAGCTGAAATGTGAGCCTAATTCAGTTTGTTCAGAATTGATCATTGATTATTAAAGACTCCTATTTGATTTCAATAAATCAGTTTTGGTTGTGGAAGACGCTTCTCACAATCCAAATTCCTCCTTAGTTCTAGTTTGATTAGGAAACGTTCGCTAATCAAACACTGATCAACAAGTTTCCAAGGAACGTCCTTGGGGCATTTAGCATCGAACAACCGTTGATCGCATTAAGACTTAGAGAAACCCAATTCTATCCTTGCCAACCGCGTGGTCAAAGCTAGGTTATGCAACTGATTGTATTTATGTTCAAACAATTTAAGCAATTACGGACCTAAATCATTCAAACAATTTATCACTTAAGCAATTTAAAAGCAATGGGCCCTTATTGATTCTAAAAGCAAAGTAATAATTATGGAAAAGAAAAGATCAGATTGCATAAATATTGAAACAAACAAGAGTTCAACAATGGAGTATTAAACCTCCCAATTCATCACAAATCTGAATATCCTCAACTTCAACTAGAAAAGAATGAATTTAGCCACTCATGGTGACTAAAATACACAAAAGATGAAAAGAAAAGAGAAAGAAAGAAGCTGCAGAGTTTCTGGCGAGAGGAGAAGATGCTGAGTAGCTGATCAGAAGATGCCCCTTGCTGGTTTGGAGGTTGCTCTTTTATAGCTGAAGAATTCCATCCTTCTAGGGTTTTGAAATCCCTTTTTAATTTGGCTTGTGATTCCTCTTTTGATGTTGAATTTAATTGCAACTGGAATTCCTCAAGTGAGATACTCTTTCGTGGCTCTTTGAATTGTTTTGGTAGTGATTGAGTTGGATTTGGACTTCTGAAAACTCAAAATTCGGTTTCCTGAACAATTTCCCGCTCTGCTGTATTTTCTGCTGTCATTGTGATCGGGGCAGTGATTTGGGCAAATCACTGGTCCAATCACTTTCTGCAAGTCTGTGCTATCTCTGCTAATGATCTGGGCAGTTTCTGCGAGTGATTTGGGCAAATCACTGACCCAATCACTTTTCCTGTTGCCTCTAGGTTTCTGCTTCAGCTTGATTTGGGCAGTGATTTGGGCAAATCACTGATCCAATCACTTTTCTGTCATTTTCTGCACTTTTTCTCCATCTTTTCAATTTCTTCCTTTTCTACAAAACCATAACAAAAACACAATTTAAGCTAGAAAAATGTGTAAATAAACAGTAAATAATATATTAAAAACATGGTTAAATTATGCTTGATCACTAATGTTTATATACAAATTAACAAAATGAAAATATATAATAAATCAAAATAGACTAAAACAAAATTGGTTATTGTTATAATCTTAGTATGTATAAAAATCGAATCAAATATTTTTTTAAGTAGAAATTGAATCGAATCGAATTGATTTGATTCAGTTTGATCGATTCAGTTGATTACGGTCTAATCTCTCCATATTATCAAAAATAATAATATATTATTATCAATCGGTTTAATTTGATTTTTATATTTGTTTCTGATTAAAATCGAATCGAACTATATTAATCAAAACTTTTAAAATTAAAAATTGAATTGAACTGAAATAAATAATAGTGAATCAAAATTTTAAATTAATTTAATTCGATTAATTTTGTTGATTCGCTTATTCTAAACAATATTATCATTTATAACTTGGTGAGATTTTGACGATATCCTTATCATTGATGAAGGTGGAGATTACTTGGTGAAGTTGTTTATAGTGGAATATATGATTAATTGACCATGTCCAAGCCGTGTAATCTAAGTAGTCCAAGGGTATTTTATTAGATACAAAGTTTTATAAATGAAAAAAATTGTAATTTAAAAATTTTGGATTTTTGTTTTATATTTTACTAGTATGTATATGGATTATTCTGAAAAATATTAGGATAAGATGTGAAATTTATTTTTAAATTATATAATAATGTCATTATTTATTTTAAATTATTAAAATATCAAATAATGTCTTTATTTATCAGTATTTTGAATTACCAATTATGCTCTTCTTAATTTATTTACTTTTATTTGTATTTATTTGATTTTTAATAATAATTTATAAATAAATTTAAATAAAAAATATATTAAAATTAAAAATTTATATTTTTGCTAAAAATATTAATACAAGTTAGTCTCATGTAGATGGTTATTAATTTATTAATATGACAAAAATTTTAAATAAAATAAATTATAGATTATTGAAAATAAAAAATTCAATTATTCAGTTATTTATATTTATACTAATTACAGTTATGTCAATCTTATATGTAAATAGATGATACTTGGCAATGATTACAATAAATAAAATAGATAAAAAAAATTACTCCATTTGTTTTATAAAAAATATCATTTTAAAAAATATTTTTTATATTTTTTTATATTTAAAACATTTAAAAATTTTAATTAAAAATATTTTATTAATTAAAAAATTTTTAAAAAAAAAGAAAATTATTTTCTATATTTTAATATTTTTATTAAGATTTATATATAAATGTATTAATAAATTTTATTTTTAAATTAAAATTAAATAATAAAAAATAAATTATTTTATTAAAAAATATTTTTCAAATAGCCGTTAATGTTCACAAACAAACGGAGGGTAAGTTAAATAAAATTCAACCTGTAGAATATAATTTTGTTTCTTAGTGATATTTAAAAGTAATTTTCTAAATTATTTTAAATATATGTTTTTATTGGCAAACTTATACTAAAGATCAATAAAATCATTTTAACAATTAAATTGAAATAGTATGAAAAAATATAAATAGCAATTTTAGTAGTCTCAATTAATAATTATGTATTCTTTTGTAGATTCTATTTTATAATATATAGTACTTAGCAATTATAAAATTCATTTATTTAATATTTATAGGAATTAATTTTTAATTAAAATATTTAATTAGATTAAATATAACTATGATAGTATAAAAATGAAATAAATTTCTAATGTTATTAATTTTAAATTTAGGAAACTTTAATATTTATAATAATAATAATAATAATAATAATTTATTAATCTATATCCATGCATTTGATCTAGTGATGTGAGTTTGGCTACCGATTTCTGGAAAAAGTAAGGCAAGTCCAAAGTCTACAACATGAGAAGAAATAATTTATATACATTAAATCCGTAGATTTATTATGGCACCAAACCAAAGGCAACTAAAAATAAATTTATATCCAAATATGAAAGTAAAGAGTTTCCATAATTTTCTATTATATATGATCTAAAAATTATCTTAGCATTTAGGTCAAAGTACTCCTACATATAACACAGTGAACTTAAAATGGAGTCTCACCTTTGGTTCGAAATTATTGTCGATAATAAAAATATTATCTGTCTTAATATCACGATATATGATTTTAAATTTATCTATATAGTTAAAATAAAAATATATAAATAATAAATATATTAACATATAGTACGAGCTATTTAATTTATAACGATAGCGAATTGTAGTCTAAAAACTAATAGCAGCTAGTTAGTTAAACTGTTATAACATATTCTATTGAGTTAATATTTTAGCTACTATTTCTATATATGAGCTATAGAAGTATCAATGAGAAAGCATAAGAATATACTATTTTCAATTTTCTTATTATGATATCAAAGCGAGATTGCTGCTCCAAGTTTTATTCTCGTGAAACTTTTTTTTTTCTTTCTACCTTTCTCTTTTTTTTTTATTATTATTTTTTTTAATTTTTTCTTGATCTTTCCAACGGCTATCTCTAGTAGTCAACTATTAGATCACTTTACTAACCCTTCTAACCTAGATTTGTTTATCCTAACAAAAATCCTGCATTAGTTCTTGTATCTCCAATACTATCTGGACTAAAAAATCATTTATGGGTGTGACCATGACTATGCCTCTTCAATCTAAGAATAAGGTGAAATTTATAAATAAAACACTTCCAAAGCCAGCAAACACAGATTTAATGCTTCATGTTTGGTAAAGATGCAATACTACAGTAGTATTATAGATTACACATTTTTTGTCATAGTCGATAGCCAAGAGCATTATTTGGATACAACAATATATTTTTTGAGAGATTTGAAGGACAGGTTCTCTCAAGAAGATGTTTATCGAATTTTTTATCTTTAAGAAGAAAACTATGCATTTAAACAAGGTGAATTTTTTGTAATAAATTAATTTACACATTTAAAGATCTTATGGGATGAATTGGATAAGTTTAGGCCTATTCCACAGTGTTGCACTATTAAATGTAATTATGGTGCTCTAAGTACAGTTAACATTTATAAGCAAAATAATTATGTAATAAGATTCTTGAAGGGGCTAAATGAATAATTCAATAACGTGAAATCTCATATTATATTGATAGAACCTCTGCCATCAATTAATAAGGTATTCTCCTTAATAGTTCAACAAGAAAGACAAATGTCTATAGGGATTATTTCTTAATCTAAGATACTCATGATTCACGTGACTATTAGAAATTTGTCTATAGCAAAAATACTGATAATAACAATAGAAAATTTGATATTGAAAGTTAAAACAATAAAATATGTACTTACTATGGAAAAATGAAATATACTAAAAACACATGTTATAGTAAATTAAATCTTTATATCTACATCCAAAAAGATCAGAATCTATTTATATCTACATAGAAAATTAAATCTTTCATAAAATTTGACATGACATATTGCTTATTATTTTTTAAAAACAATTGAGGAATATATGATATTTTAAATGATAAATTTGGTATTCAAAATTTATTAATTCGATTATCTTGAATTCATGCCCAACGATTTGAATTCATGCTGAACAGACTTATTAAGTGAATAAAGTATTTTTTTTTTAATTTTTAAAAGTATTCCGTATTTAAAATTTAAATTTAAATTTTAAATTAAGTGAGAAGAAACTCATACCATTCAATTTTGTATGCAATTATATTTTTCAATATTAACATATTTATTAAATTTTTTAATTATATTAATCCTAATATTTGCATTAACCATGTTAGTAGAGAATAACGGTCACAATGCTGTAGCATAATGATTAATTTTATAATTATTAATTTTTTTATAATTATTAATTTTTTTATATATAATTGATTTTGACGGGAGTTGAAGTGGACAGCTCCCAGCAAAATAATTAGTTTAATACTAAAATTTAGTTAATTTAATTTGGATAACCCTCTTCATTTAAAAGAAAATTTCAATTTTAATTTGGACCTGATATATTAGCTGACTAATTAATTTGTATCTTATTACTAATAATAAATTTTATTATTATCACATGTTATTCAAAAATTATATCATACTGAAGAACTATATTTCACCTGTTTATTATTTACTAATCGATTTCTGGATTAAAAATTAAAATTTCATTGGCAAATAGAGTTATTAAAATAATGATAGCATGTTAATTGTTTGTATTTTGGTCGCTAATTTCTTTTCTTGTTATTAACAATGTTGTTATTTTCTCTCCTTAATTACTTATTAATTTATCAATAATTCTATATTTATAAGCTTTAATTTGATAAATAATGACGCTATTACCAATACAATATTTCGTGAATATAATTTTAAAGAATTTTTAATTTTATTAATCATTATAGATATCAGTAATATATTGATGTTAATTACCAATAAATATTTTATTTTTTATATTATTTTTAATAAATATAATATTAACTACAAATTAAAAATAATATAAACGACAATAATTCAACGTCAATAAAATATTGATTATTAAAATAATTAGCGATTAAAATATTTTACCGTTAATTTATTTGGTTGGTAAAATTATTATAATCTAAAAAAAATAAAATTATAAAATTTTTACATATTCAATTTATATCAATAAATATTCAATTTATATTAATAAATACTCAATCTGTTTCAACAAATATTGAATAAAAATTAAATAAATATTATAAAAAATAATTTATAAAATTTAATTTTATTACAACACTAAATATTTAATAAAATACTTCATTTAAAATCTAACTTAATTTTAATATGCTAAAATTTATTTGACTAATTATAAAATAAAGTATAATAAACTGTGTGGAGGCGTTGACAAACCACTCACTAATCTGACAATTTATTCCATCATGAAGCCTGCATATGCTCCATCAAATAGAACTTTAATTTATTTAACTCATTCTTTATCTCATTTCTTACTTCATTCTTTATCTCATTCATCACTTCCCTTCTTATTTACTATTTTTAATTTCATTCACGAGTTCCTCCCTCTCTTTTTAACCATTCTTAATTTCTTGCTATAAATCATTTACTTGTTGCGTTAAAATAGCATTTTGTGTTTTAACTATCAGTAAAGATGCAATAGATGTAAAAGATGAAGCGAAATGAGAATAAATTATTAAAGACTGAGAGCTAAGACCATATGCCTTTCGCGATGATTATCATTAATGTCTTCAAATTATTGTGTTATCTTCTGTCTCCTAAAAAGAAAAGTATATATCCTATATATTTGTAATACCCGGCTAGACCCCGGTATCGGAATTCCTACATTCCGGCGGATTTTCCGTTGGAAGTCGGGATTCGAGGATGTCGGAGCTTGCCCTAAGGGTATAAGAAAGTTTTTTTTAAGGTTTTTAAGATGTTTTTAAGTGTTTTTATCATGTTTGCATGTTTTGAGTTAAGAAAATTGAGTTTTGAAATGAAAAGGCCAAGGGGACAAAAGCCAGGTTCGGCCGCCGAAGGTGAAGTTCGGCCGCCGAAAGTTGCATGGTTTCGCATGCACGTTAGGCCGCCGAAGGAAGAGTCGGTTGGCCACTACAAAAGCCCCTTTGCCCGAGACTTGAGTGGTACACACTCTGTTTTTGGGTCAAAGGTAGGTTCAAGCTCTCCTTGGTGTGATTTCTCATGTTTTCCTCAAATCTTGCATGTTTTAACTTGATTTGAGTTTTGTTTTAGAGTTTTGAGCAAAAGGAAGCAAAGTTGAGCACTTGGAGATTTTGATTGAGTTTTCCCCATCTCCAAGCTTGGATCATCAATCCTCTAGTTCTTCAAGAGGTAAGCATGGATCCTCACCTCCCCTTATGTTGCAAGCAAGTTTTAAGAGTTTTAAAGAGTTTTATGGCATGTTTTGGGGTATAAACATGAGTTTGAGCATATGTTGATCATATGAGTTTCTATGAGTTTTGTTGTTGTTTTTGAGGCTTGAGCTAGTTTTTAGGCCTCTATATGCATGAGTTATGTTCTTTGTGAGTTGAGAAGTGTTGGTATGCATGTTATGGGTGTTTGATAGGATTTTGGAGGCTGAGAGCATGAGTTGTGCTCGGATTCTGCCTTTCTGGAGAATCCAGGTTCGGCCGCCGAAGCAAGGTTCGGCCGCCGAACCCCTTGTGGAGGCAGTTTCGGCTGCCAAACCTTGCCCCCGAAAGCTAGGCTTTTGGGTGAGAAAGAGACTTTCGGCCGCCGAAAGAGGGAGTTCGGCCGCCGAAAGTGCATGAGTTTCGTCTCTGGACGAGGCTTTCGGCCGCCGAAGGTGCCGCCGAACATGCATGAGTTTCGTCTCTGGAGGGAGGTTTCGGCCGCCGAACCAGCCGCCGAAAGTGCCCAGTCCAGCCTTCTTTTGCCCATTTTTCCATGCATGCCTATGATGTTTTAGAGGGGTTTTGGGGAGATATTAAGAGTTATGTTTAAGTAAGTTTGGTCCTCATTTGAGTCCACCTGTGTAGGAACGGACCCGAGAGACCAAGGAGGCCCACAGAGTTAGAGTTACAGAGACTGCTCAGCAGTTGACAGAGGTGAGTGGAACAGAACTTTATTTTAAAAGTTAAGAACTGTTTTAGCATGATTCATGCATCATTAATGCCATGTTTATGTAGGATGCTTTGCATTAGTATTCACCAAGTTGATGCATTGCATTATTACTTGTATATGTGGATTGGACCGAGGCGATCTCAATAGCCCATAAGTCTGTCATTATTGTATGTCCTGTGTGAGCTCCTTTGGGGCCGGGCATTTACCTTGGATGAGTCCTGTGAGAGCCCTTATAGGGTCGGGCACCATGAGTAGTTAGTGAAAGACCTGTGTGAGCTCCTTTGGGGGCCGGGCACTGACAGAGGGAGTTTTGGGATCATGTCCAATCCGAGATGTGAAATGTTTGTGCAGTGATGCATCATATGATAGCATGTTTTAAATGTGATTTTTATAGATTCCGCTCACTGGGCTTTAGCAGCTCATCCCTCTCCCTAACCCCATTTTTCAGGGCCTCAGAGAAGAGAAAGAGAAAGAGATAGCAAGGGTAAAAGGCATATGTAATAGTATAGAATGGTGGACATGATGATGATGTACAGTACAGAGTTTATGTAATGTATAGAAATGATGTAATAGTAAGTTATAGTGAGTTATAGAATTGTGCTTGGCCCTAGTGCTTGTTATCCCTTTGCACATGATCCTTTTATGTTATATATGTTTGAGATAATGTTGTAATGATGATGAGCTAAGCTTGGTGCATGGTAGTCTTTCTATCTCTGTAGTCACTGTATGGTACCATAGCAGGTATCACTCTTCGAGTGCATACAGACAGAGCATGCATAGTCCAGGCTTAGTTGATGAGAAAAGTTTCAAGAAAAGAAAAGATAGTCAAGCAAAGAAAGAAAAAAAAAATATATAATAGAGAAGAGTAAGTAACAGTTTTAAGCTTAAGTGTGATCATGTATGGGATTTATCAGGTACACAGAGTTGACAGTAGGCTTACTACGGGTCCCGGCGGCCTTAAGCCGATCTGGATCCTAGTGCCGGTGATGGTCCGGTAAGCGGGCTGTTACAGATTGGTATCAGAGCATAGGGCCTCTAGAGTACGGTGTGCTGAGCTCAAATGCTCAGGGATTAGAGAGATCTCACATCGGAAAGAGGTTGTTTTAGAGGGCAAGCACAATAGGAAGATCATGTCCACTAGGATAGGATGTTGAGTCCTGTCTTGATGTGTAATGCCATGATTTTATGCATGTGCATTTAATGATATGCTATGATATGCTATGTTATGAGTTGAGGGTTCATGTTGTTACATGGATCCTATGATGCTAAAGTTCATGTTATGTTTTCAGAAGCTAAGATGAGAGGAACCCGTCGATCAGCTAGATTGACTGGAGCTCCGCCCGAGAATGAGGGTATGGAAGGGCGTCCCCCTGCTTTGCCAAGAGCTATGTCCCAAAGGGCAGGCAGAGAAAGATCATCAAGGGACCCTAGAAGGTCTTTTGATGAAAGCAGGAGGGAGACAGAACAGAGAAGAAGATCAAGTGATACAAGGGAAGAGATGGATGTGGATCCAAGAAGGGATGGAGGGTTAGGTGTTGGCACTACAGAGGAGGATGTGGGATCATCACAGGGAGGCGGTCAGGCCTCGGGGTATGGTTATCCACCCCACTATCAGCCCTACCCACAGGGCCCAGGATATTCGATGGGAGGTACATCGGATTATCCGAGTTTTCACCCATATCCCACATATATGCCTTATCCACCGTATTACCCCCCATATCCACCATATCCCATGTATCCACCCTCGCCTTTTTACCCCAGTCCAGCATACTCTACACCAGAAAGTTCTGCACCTCCCCCACCACCACCAGTGGTACAACCAGAAGCCCCAGTTATCCAAACACCTCAACCTGGCCCATCTGTGAGGAGCAAGGTAAAGATGACTGATTACCTAAAGTTAGATGCTCCTAAGTACCAATCAGGAGATGATCCGTTTGAGTACATTAAAGCAGTCAAGATGATAGCAGATGAGTTAGGGGCAGATGATACCAGAGCCATTCAGATGGCAGGGTTCACTTTAAAATGTAAGAAGGCGAAGGAATGGTTTGGCGTCTATGTGGACCCTAGGTTGGATAACATGTCTTGGGAGGAGTTTGCTAATGAGTTTGCCGGATGGGCATTTCCAGATAGTTCGAAAGAGCTAAAGATGATAGAGTTTGAGCAGCTCAAGCAGACAGAGGATATGAGTATTGATGAGTTTACTGACAGGTTTCTGGAGTTGCTGCGGTATGCAGGACAGGCCTATGATACGGAACAGAAAAAGGCTAGGAGGTATGCTATGAAACTGCATTCCAGGTATTCCTCTTTGATCCATGCAGCCGAGAGGGAGAGTTTCCACACCGTGGTGGATTTAGCACGGAGGATGGAGGCTAGTGCCATTATACAGGGTACAGTGAAACAGCAGCCGGCACAGTCTTCTGGTTCTAAGACCCCAGGTAGGGGTAAGTCAGATCCCTCTTCACAGGGTGCAGCAACTTCCAGTGGTAAGAAGTGGAGTGGTTCCACGCAGAAGTCGAGGAAGAATAAGTTCTGGAATAAGATTAAAGCAGGTCTGGGATTAGGCAGTGGCATGAGTTCAGGCTCAGAGGTGCCAGTGTGTGGTCGGTGCGGTAAGGCGCACAGAGGAGTTTGTCGTTTGGGGATTACAGGATGTTACAGGTGCGGCCAGGAGGGACACATGGCTCGTGAGTGCCCTCAGGCATCTTTCACGGCACCATCCCAGCAGACAGCTCCAGCTAGCATGCCACAGCCACCAGTGTCAGTGATGACGCAGGGCAGAGGCAGAGGGAGAGGGTCAGCCTCTTCATCTGCGGGTCCCCGAGGTGGAGGTCCGTCAGCTCCGGCGCGGATTTTCACGATGACACAGCAGGAGGCAAACACTTCTAACACCGTGGTGTCAGGTAATCTCCTCATTGGGTGTTCTGAGGTGTATGCTTTGTTAGACCCTGGTGCTTCACATTCCTTTGTTGCTCCCAGAGCCATAGAGAGAGTGGGTTTGATGACGTCTGGGTTAGAGTGTCCCCTATGGGTCAGTGGCCCTAAGTGTGATCCATCGTTGGCAGAGACAGTCTGTCGACATAGTCCAGTGTTTATAGATGGTAGATGCCTTCCAGCTGACCTTGTGGTTCTAGAGTTGACAGATTTTGACGTCATTCTAGGGATGGATTGGCTATCTGCATATGGTGCTACCTTGGACTGCAGAGACAAGGTAGTTAAGTTCAGAGATGAGGATGGATCTGAGTTTGTCTTCAGAGGAGACAGGAGGGGCACGCCTAGAGGTCTGATATCAGCCCTACAGGCTCGTAGGTTGCTCAGGAGGGGATGTCAGGGATATCTAGCTCATGTGAGAGAGCTAGACAGTCAGGTTAGGGACCCTAGTTCAGTGCCCGTAGTCAGAGAGTTCCCAGATGTGTTTCCAGATGAGCTTCCAGGACTACCACCTGATAGGGAAATAGAGTTCGAGATAGAGTTAGTGCCTGGTACCAGACCGATCTCTATTCCTCCCTACAGGATGGCACCAGCAGAGCTGAAAGAGTTGAAAGAGCAGCTACAGGAGTTGGTAGATAAGGGTTTCATCCGTCCAAGTACCTCACCCTGGGGTGCTCCAGTGTTGTTTGTCAAGAAAAAGGATGGCTCCCTTAGACTTTGTATCGACTACAGGCAGTTGAACAAAGTCACTACCAAGAATAAGTATCCTCTACCCAGGATCGATGATCTATTCGACCAGCTAGCAGGAGCAGGTTGTTTTTCTAAGATAGATCTGAGATCGGGCTATCATCAGCTGAGAATCAGGGAAGAGGATGTACCTAAGACAGCCTTCAGGACCAGATATGGGCATTATGAGTTTTTAGTGATGCCGTTCGGGTTGACTAACGCCCCTGCAGCATTCATGGATCTCATGAACCGAGTTTTCAGAGAGTACCTGGATCACTTTGTTATTGTCTTCATAGATGATATCTTGGTGTATTCCAGGAATGCAGAGGAGCATGCCCATCATCTGAGGATAGTCCTGCAGACCTTGAGAGAGCATGGTTTATATGCCAAGTTCTCCAAGTGTGAGTTCTGGCTAAGGAGCATTTCATTCTTGGGGCATGTAGTGTCAGATCAAGGTATAGCAGTGGACCCCAAGAAGATAGAAGCTGTAGCCAATTGGCCTAGACCCACCACAGTGACAGAGGTCAAGAGTTTCTTGGGTTTGGCAGGCTACTACAGGAGGTTCGTTCAGGACTTCTCCAAGATAGCGGCTCCTATGACCAGATTAACCAGAAAGAACCAGAGATTCACATGGTCGGACCAATGTGAAGAGAGCTTTGAAGAGTTAAAGACAAGATTAACTTCAGCACCGGTTTTAGCTCTGCCTACGAGTGATGAAGACTTCACAGTGTTCTGTGATGCGTCCCGAGTGGGATTAGGTTGTGTGTTAATGCAGAATGACAGAGTAATAGCTTATGCTTCTAGACAGTTGAAGAAGCACGAGCTGAATTACCCTACACACGATCTTGAGATGGCAGCTGTTATCTTTGCACTCAAGATGTGGAGGCATTACCTCTATGGGGTGAAATGTGAGATCTTTACAGATCATAAGAGCCTACAGCACATCCTGAGTCAGAGAGAGTTAAATTTGAGGCAGAGACGGTGGGTGGAATTGCTTAGTGATTATGATTGCAGGATCCAGTATCATCCGGGAAAGGCAAATGTTGTAGCCGATGCCTTGAGCCGGAAATCACTAGGCAGTTTATCTCACATTACCGCAGAGAGGAGGCCGGTGGTGAAGGACTTCTACAGGTTAGTTGAAGAAGGACTACAGTTAGAGTTAACTGGTACAGGTGTTTTGATTGCACAGATGAAAGTTACACCCGTGTTTCTGGAGCAGGTGGCTCAGAAACAACATGAGGATCCAGTGTTGGTCAAGATTGCCAGGACTGTTCAGTCAGGCAAGAGCGAAGAGTTCAGATTCGACGACCAAGGGATTCTCCGCTACGGGTATAGACTATGTGTACCAGATGACATTAGCTTGAAAGGAGACATTATGAGGGAAGCTCATAATGCGAGATATAGCATTCACCCTGGAGCCACCAAGATGTATCAAGATCTGAAGAGAGTGTATTGGTGGCCAGCAATGAAGAGAGAAGTGGCACAGTTTGTGTCAGCCTGCGAGATATGTCAAAGGGTGAAGCTAGAGCACCAGAAGCCGGCTGGAATGCTTAACCCACTGCCGATTCCAGAATGGAAATGGGAGAACATAGCCATGGATTTTGTAGTGGGGTTACCGGCGACGTCCAACAGACTAGACTCCATATGGGTGATTGTGGATAGACTGACTAAATCTGCTCACTTCATTCCTGTTAGGAGTGGCTACTCTGTGGACAAGCTAGCGCAGGTGTATCTTGAGGAAGTTGTGAGGTTGCATGGGGCTCCTGTTTCTATAGTGTCTGACAGAGGACCCCAGTTTACCTCCAGGTTTTGGCGAAGTCTGCAAGAGGCTATGGGCACAAGATTAGACTTCAGCACTGCTTTCCATCCACAGACTGACGGACAGTCAGAGAGGACCATCCAGACCATAGAAGATATGCTTCGAATGTGTGTGCTAGATTTTGGCGGATCTTGGAGGCAGCATCTACCCTTAGTGGAGTTTGCCTACAACAATAGTCATCATGCTAGCATAGGGATGGCCCCATATGAAGCTCTGTATGGGAGGAAGTGCAGGTCACCAGTTTGTTGGGAAGAGGTTGGAGAAAGGTCCCTAGCAGGGCCTGAGTTAGTAGAGATCACGAACAGGGTGGTGCCCATCATCAGAGAGAGGCTCAAGACTGCTGTTAGTCGGCAGAAGAGCTATGCAGACGTTCGCAGAAAGCACATAGAGTTTGAGGAGGGGGATCTGGTCTTGTTGAAAGTGTCTCCAATGAAAGGGGTGGTTCGTTTTGGGAGGAAAGGTAAGCTGGCTCCGCGGTACATTGGACCTTTTGAGATTTTGCAGAAGGTCGGAAATGTGTCGTATAAGCTTGATTTGCCTATGTCTATGGAAAGAATCCATCCAGTCTTCCATGTTTCGATGCTAAGGAAGTTTGTGTCAGATCCGAGTAAGGTTCTCAGTGAACCAGATGTGGAGATCCTAGGAGATCTCACGTATGTAGAACAACCAGTGCGGATCATTGACACCCAGATCAGAAAGCTAAGGAACAAGGAGATCCCGATGGTGAAAGTCCTCTGGAACCACCATAATATCGAAGAGTGCACCTGGGAGACAAGGGAGTCTATGCTCCAACAGTACCCCCATCTCTTTTGAGGTTAGTTCTAGTTTCTTTTGTTCTTTATGTGCCTTATGTTGTGTTATGAGTATGTTTGAGTTAGAGAGGAACATTCGAGGACGAATGTTCTTAAGGGGGGGAGAATGTAATACCCGGCTAGACCCCGGTATCGGAATTCCTACATTCCGGCGGATTTTCCGTTGGAAGTCGGGATTCGAGGATGTCGGAGCTTGCCCTAAGGGTATAAGAAAGTTTTTTTTAAGGTTTTTAAGATGTTTTTAAGTGTTTTTATCATGTTTGCATGTTTTGAGTTAAGAAAATTGAGTTTTGAAATGAAAAGGCCAAGGGGACAAAAGCCAGGTTCGGCCGCCGAAGGTGAAGTTCGGCCGCCGAAAGTTGCATGGTTTCGCATGCACGTTAGGCCGCCGAAGGAAGAGTCGGTTGGCCACTACAAAAGCCCCTTTGCCCGAGACTTGAGTGGTACACACTCTGTTTTTGGGTCAAAGGTAGGTTCAAGCTCTCCTTGGTGTGATTTCTCATGTTTTCCTCAAATCTTGCATGTTTTAACTTGATTTGAGTTTTGTTTTAGAGTTTTGAGCAAAAGGAAGCAAAGTTGAGCACTTGGAGATTTTGATTGAGTTTTCCCCATCTCCAAGCTTGGATCATCAATCCTCTAGTTCTTCAAGAGGTAAGCATGGATCCTCACCTCCCCTTATGTTGCAAGCAAGTTTTAAGAGTTTTAAAGAGTTTTATGGCATGTTTTGGGGTATAAACATGAGTTTGAGCATATGTTGATCATATGAGTTTCTATGAGTTTTGTTGTTGTTTTTGAGGCTTGAGCTAGTTTTTAGGCCTCTATATGCATGAGTTATGTTCTTTGTGAGTTGAGAAGTGTTGGTATGCATGTTATGGGTGTTTGATAGGATTTTGGAGGCTGAGAGCATGAGTTGTGCTCGGATTCTGCCTTTCTGGAGAATCCAGGTTCGGCCGCCGAAGCAAGGTTCGGCCGCCGAACCCCTTGTGGAGGCAGTTTCGGCTGCCAAACCTTGCCCCCGAAAGCTAGGCTTTTGGGTGAGAAAGAGACTTTCGGCCGCCGAAAGAGGGAGTTCGGCCGCCGAAAGTGCATGAGTTTCGTCTCTGGACGAGGCTTTCGGCCGCCGAAGGTGCCGCCGAACATGCATGAGTTTCGTCTCTGGAGGGAGGTTTCGGCCGCCGAACCAGCCGCCGAAAGTGCCCAGTCCAGCCTTCTTTTGCCCATTTTTCCATGCATGCCTATGATGTTTTAGAGGGGTTTTGGGGAGATATTAAGAGTTATGTTTAAGTAAGTTTGGTCCTCATTTGAGTCCACCTGTGTAGGAACGGACCCGAGAGACCAAGGAGGCCCACAGAGTTAGAGTTACAGAGACTGCTCAGCAGTTGACAGAGGTGAGTGGAACAGAACTTTATTTTAAAAGTTAAGAACTGTTTTAGCATGATTCATGCATCATTAATGCCATGTTTATGTAGGATGCTTTGCATTAGTATTCACCAAGTTGATGCATTGCATTATTACTTGTATATGTGGATTGGACCGAGGCGATCTCAATAGCCCATAAGTCTGTCATTATTGTATGTCCTGTGTGAGCTCCTTTGGGGCCGGGCATTTACCTTGGATGAGTCCTGTGAGAGCCCTTATAGGGTCGGGCACCATGAGTAGTTAGTGAAAGACCTGTGTGAGCTCCTTTGGGGGCCGGGCACTGACAGAGGGAGTTTTGGGATCATGTCCAATCCGAGATGTGAAATGTTTGTGCAGTGATGCATCATATGATAGCATGTTTTAAATGTGATTTTTATAGATTCCGCTCACTGGGCTTTAGCAGCTCATCCCTCTCCCTAACCCCATTTTTCAGGGCCTCAGAGAAGAGAAAGAGAAAGAGATAGCAAGGGTAAAAGGCATATGTAATAGTATAGAATGGTGGACATGATGATGATGTACAGTACAGAGTTTATGTAATGTATAGAAATGATGTAATAGTAAGTTATAGTGAGTTATAGAATTGTGCTTGGCCCTAGTGCTTGTTATCCCTTTGCACATGATCCTTTTATGTTATATATGTTTGAGATAATGTTGTAATGATGATGAGCTAAGCTTGGTGCATGGTAGTCTTTCTATCTCTGTAGTCACTGTATGGTACCATAGCAGGTATCACTCTTCGAGTGCATACAGACAGAGCATGCATAGTCCAGGCTTAGTTGATGAGAAAAGTTTCAAGAAAAGAAAAGATAGTCAAGCAAAGAAAGAAAAAAAAATATATAATAGAGAAGAGTAAGTAACAGTTTTAAGCTTAAGTGTGATCATGTATGGGATTTATCAGGTACACAGAGTTGACAGTAGGCTTACTACGGGTCCCGGCGGCCTTAAGCCGATCTGGATCCTAGTGCCGGTGATGGTCCGGTAAGCGGGCTGTTACAATATTTATATTGAAATAAGATTATTTAGACTCTGTTATGAGTTTTAACTAATATTATTTGATTAAAACGAAATTCAAAAAATAAAAAGTTAAAAGTTAAAATTTCTTATTGAATTCTCAAAAATTAAAAAGTGTGTCAAACAGCTAACAAAATAATTATTTATAAAAATAAAAACTCTAATGTGAAAATTTATGAAAAAATAAAAAAATTAAAATACAAAATTAACCTCCTAAATGATAGAATTTGGACCTCTAACTTAGTGACATGCTTGCGGCTTTTGTCACATTTTTGAAAGTCGTACATCTCAAAATTTCTTTCCGAAAATCTATTGTGGGTCTTTAATGAACGTCAGTAGTAGAAGTTAAATCCGGTTTAAGTTTTTCATAGAATCCAAAACTAATTTTTCTGCATCATTCCCTTCTATTTGTAGAAAACTCAACCTCGAGTTGTTATCAGCAAAGTAGTACTAAAACAGATCCGCCGCATCAAATTTTTCATATAATCTAGAAGGTTAAGAAAATAAAAATTGTCATTAATCTTCTAAATAATTCGAAATGGACCAATATTCCTTGAGTCGACCTTTTTCTGTCCTCCACCACGTTTCGTTCCTTATGCAAATACACCATAACTTTGTATAAAAATATGTGGAGTTCAGTATGTTTGGAAGCACAGGAGAACGTTCTTTTGCTGATATTATTACCAGTATTTGATATTGGGTCATTCATAGAATTATTATATCTTCCCTATTCATTGCAGGTTGGTTATTCGTCAGTACGGGTTTAGCTTACGATATATTTGGAAGTCCTCATCCAAATGAATATTTTACCGAAAGCCGACAAAGAATTCCATTAATAACTAGCCGTTTTGATCCTTTGGAACAACTTGATGAATTTAGTAAATCTTTTTAGGAGGCCCTATGACCATAAATCGAACCTGTAACGATCCGGAAACCGGACCGCTACCAGCGCTAGGATCCAGATCGGCTTAAAGCCGCCGGAACCCATAGCAAACCAAACATTCATCATGTAAACCTGTTTAATCCCATACATGATTAACACATACATAAAAATTTTGAACTTTTCTTTTGATTCATTGACCAAACTCAAACTGTGCATGCACTATCACATACATAATCATCAACCCCACACTGGAGTCCTCAACAATGCTCCAATGGGGTAACATAATATATATTAAGTTTGGTTTACATAAATATCATTAGAATCATGTACTCAAAGGGGATTAACAACATACTAGGGTCAAGCACAATTCTATCCTCAATAATACCATTACATTACATAAATGTTTAACACTACTCATTACATTACTGTACTAAACATTACATTTCAACATTTATCATGTCCACCACTAGCTATTACATGACCAAGACTTTACTCTAGCTGACCTCCTGGTCTATCCCGTACCTGCAAACCTGGGGATTAAGGGAGTGGGGTGAGCTACTAGAGCCCAGTGAGCAGAATAATAAAACATTGTATTTAAAACATATGATATCATGAAATGCATCACAGCACAAACAATTCACATCAAGGATGGTCTTGTCACCAATAGTCCTCAACATATCCAATAGTGCCAGGGGCGTAGAATGGGCCTCGACCTGGTCTTCCTCTTAACATAACATACATAACATAACATTTCTATAATGCCAGGGGCATAGAATGGGCCTCGACCTGGTCTTTCTCTTAACATAACATACATAACATAACATTTCTATAATGCCAGGGGCGTAGAATGGGCCTCGACCTGGTCTTTCTCTTATCATAGTGCCAGGAGCGTAGAATGGGTCTCGACCTAGACTTCCATACCATACCATATAACATCATATCAACCATACGAGGACTAAAGGATCATTCAATACTCATCCACATCATCATCATATTATGCAATGCAACATATTCGTGAGTTCTAATGCAAACAACCTAATATATTTCATGGCATTCGTGATGCATGGACATGCTCAAAAACTGATGTATTTACTTTGAAACATATAGAGTTGTTCTACTCACCTCTGGCTAGCTCTGACCAGACACTGAAGCAGCTGACTCACTGCTGGGGTCCTCGGTTCCTCGGGTCCGAACCTACACAGGTGGACTCAAATGAGGGACCAAACATCCAAGAACATGACTCTAAAATACTCCCCAAAAACCCTCTAAAATACCTTAAAACAATCACATAAATCATGCAAAGGAAGGCTGGACAGGGCACTTTCGGCGGCAGGTTCGGCGGCCGAAAGGCCCTCCAAAGCAGAAAGTCATGCACCTTCGGCGGCACTTTCGGCGGCCGAAGGTTCCCTCCAGAGAAGAAACTCATGCATGTTCGGCGGCACCTTCGGCGGCCGAAACTCCCTTCCAGTGCCGAAAGTCCACTTTCGAGGGCAGGGTTCGACAGCCGATTCATGCTACCACAGGCAGGTTCGGCGGCCGAAAGAGCCTTCGGCTGCCGAACCTGAGTTCTTCCAAAGGGCAGAAACTTAGCCATCCACATGCATAAACACCTCCCAACTCATTCAAATATGCATTTACCTATTCTACAACAAGCAAACTCAAGCCAACAAGCCTAAAGGGGTCTCAAACTATCCTAAACCCCAACTACAACACATCAAACATACATAAACATCATACATTGCTCAAAAACTCAATATAAACCCATAAACTCAAAAATAACCTAAACATGCATTTCTACCCCACCAAACTCATAAAACTTGTTTAAAACATACTAGAATGACAGGATCAAAGCTTACCTCTTGAAGATCTAGAGGAGAAACGACCCTAACTTGGAGATGGGGGAGATCTCAACTCCTTGGTCTCCAAGCTCTAAAACTTGCTGGAAGTTCATAAATCTTCAAAAACCAAGTAACACTTGTCAAAACTTGAAAGATTGGGAGCAAAAACATCAAAAACGACCATGGGAGGGCATGGACTCACCGTTGGCTGAAAATGGGGAGAAAACTCGCCCGTTTCGGCCATGGAGCCCTTTTATAGGGGCTGCCAGACCACCTTTCGGCAGCCTAAAGTGCCTCCAAAGCTCATGCAAGTTCGGCGGCCGAACATGAGGTTCGGCGGCCGAACCTTTGCCACTTTCAGAAGCCTAACTTGTCCCCCTAAACTATCCAATGTTCGGCGGCTGAACTTGAGGTTCGGCGGCCGAACCTAGAAATGCCTCCATAGTCTATTTCATTCAAAACTCAATTCCTTTCTTGCTTAAAATCATAAAATACATTAAAACATTTTATGAAAACATGATTTTACCCTTCTAGAGGTTTTCGACATCCGAGATTCCACCGGATGGTAGGAATTCCGATACCGGAGTCTAGCCGGGTATTACATTCTTCCCCCCTTAAGAACATTCATCCCCGAATGTTCACCAAACAAACACATGCATAGCATAAAACATGAACATACATACAAAGCACATAAAACTCACCTTAGAAGAGATGAGGATATTGCTGGAGCATGGACTCCCGTGTCTCCTAGGTACACTCCTCGATGTTGTGGTGATTCCAAAGGACTTTCACCATCGGGATTTCCTTGTTCCTTAGCTTTCTGATCTGGGTGTCTATGATCCGCACTAGCTGCTCAACATAAGTGAGATCCTCTTGGATCTCCACATCAGGCTCACTAAGAACCTTGCCCGGATCTGACATAAACTTTTTTAACATGGAAACATGGAAAACCGGATGGATTCTCTCCATAGAAGCAGGTAAATCCAGCTTATACAATACATTCCCAATCTTTTGCAAGATCTCAAAGGGTCCGATGTATCGTGGAGCTAGCTTACCTTTCTTTCCGAACCGAATCACCCCTTTCATTGGAGACACCTTGAGCAATACCAAATCCCCCACCTGAAACTCCACTTGCCTTCTGCGGACATCTGCATAACTCTTCTGCCTGCTTGCAGCAGTCTTGATCCTTTCTCTGATTATGGGCACCACTCTGCTGGTGATCTCTACTAGCTCAGGCCCTGCCAAGGCCTTTTCTCCAACTTCTTCCCAACAGACAGGAGACGTGCCCTTCCTTCCATACAAAGCTTCATATGGGGCCATCCCTATGCTAGCATGATAGTTGTTATTATAGGCAAACTCTACCAAGGGTAGATGCCGCCTCCAAGAACCGCCAAAATCTAGCACACACATTCTGAGCATATCCTCTATTGTCTGGATGGTCCTCTCTGATTGTCCGTCCGTCTGAGGATGGAAAGCAGTGCTAAAATCCAACCTGGTACCCATAGCGTTCTGCAGACTCCGCCAAAACCTGGAGATGAACTGGGGTCCTCTATCAGACACTATTGAAACAGGAACCCCATGCAGCCTGACAACTTCATCAACATACACCTGCGCCAACTTGTCCACAGAGTAGCCACTCCTGACAGGGATGAAGTGAGCAGATTTGGTCAGTCTGTCCACAATCACCCATATGGAGTCCAATCTGTTGGACGCTGCCGGTAACCCCACCACAAAGTCCATAGCTATATTCTCCCATTTCCACTCTGGAATAGGTAGTGGGTTAAGCATTCCAGCCGGCTTCTGATGTTCCAGCTTCACCCTCTGACATACTTCGCAGGCTGACACGAACTGTGCCACTTCTGTAACGACCCGAAAATCGGACCGCTACCGACGCTAGGATCCAGATCGGCTTAAGGCCGCCGGGACCCGTAGGAAGCCTGACATGCAACCTGTAAACCTGTTTAATCCCATACATGATCAACAATCATACGTAAAAATTTAAAACTTTTCTTTCATACATTCTATCATTCACCAAACTCAACCTGTGCATGCACTGAACATATACATAATCATAAACTTGACCCCTCAGCGGGATCTCATCAAAGCCCCCAATGGGTGACATAACATGTGTTGAGTTGGCTAAACATAGACATCAATAAACATTAAGATCATGTATCAAAAAGGGATTACAATATACTATGGTCAAGCACACTTCTAACCTTAATACCGTTACATTACATATCTATACATCATTATACAATCTGTCATGTCCACATTCTAACTATTACATACATAAGACTTCATTACTCTTCTTGACTTCTCTGTCTAACCCGTACCTGCAAACCTGGGGAAATTGGGAGAGGGGTGAGCTACTAGAGCCCAGTGAGCAGAATAGTAAAGCATTTAAAACATATGATAACATGAAATGCATCACATCACAACTAATCACATCAAGGATGAACTTGTCACCATTTAGCCCTCTACATAATCCAATCATGCCAGGGGCGTAGTGCAGGCCACACCTGGTCTTTCTCTTATACATAACATAACATAACATACATAATCCATGATGCCGGGGGCGTAGTGCAGGCCACATCCGGTCTTTTTCTTACATAGTGCCAGGGGCGTAGTGCAGGCCACACCTGGACTTCCATATCATATCATCATGTCATAACATATGAGGGCTAATGGATCATTCAACATTCATCCACATCATCAACATATTATGCAATGCAACATATTCGTGATTTCTAATGCAAGCATCCTAGAATATCACATGGCATCCGTGATGCATGAACATGCTCAAAACTGATTTAGTTATTTATTTAAAACCATAAGAGTCATTCCACTCACCTCTGGCTAGCTCTGACAGACACAGAAGCAGCTGAACTCACTGCTGGGGTCCTCGGTTCCTCGGGTCCAAACCTACACAGGTGGACTCAAATGAGGGACCAACATACTATAACATAACTCTAAAAACATCCCCCAAAAACCCCTAAAACATCTCAAAACATCCATGCAAGAACATGCAAAAGAAGGCTGAACAGGGCAGGTTCGGCGGCACCTTCGGCGGCCGAAAGTCCCTCCAGAGCCGAAACCCAGGCAGGTTCGGCGGCACCTTCGGCGGCCGAAAGTCCCGGACAGAGACGAAAGTCTCTTTTCGGGGGCAACTTCGGCAGCCGAAAGGCCTGCCTCCCCAGCCATGTTCGGCGGCTGAAAGTTCCTTCGGCTGCCGAACCTGGTTTCTGCCAAAGGGCAGAAACTTGGCTCCTTCAAGCACATTTGCCTCCAAAACCTCCAATCATGCATTTAGCTCAACCAAAACATGCAAACAAGCTCCTAGGGGTCTCAAACTAACTTAAACCCCAACTACAACACACAACAACAACACAAATCCAACATACATGCTCAAAACATAACATTAACTCAAAAACCTAACTATGAGCTAAACATGCATTCTACCCCATAGATCTTGCATAAAACTTACTTTAAACATAAAATGAGCTTAAGATCGGCTCTTACCTCTTGAAGATCGAGAGAGAGACGTCCTAAACTCGAAGGTGGGAGATTTTGAGTTCTTGAACCTCAAAACTCCAAAACTTGCTTTAAACTCAGAAATCTTCAAAACAAGATGAAAACTAGTGAAAAACTTGAAAGATTTGAAGGGAAGAACTCAAGAATGGTGAGGAATGGCGGAAGGACTCACCTTGGCCGAAAATGGGGAAAAGCTCGCCCGTTTTCGGCTAAGGATCCCTTTTATAGTGGCTGGCCAGGCCACGTTCGGGGGCCGAAAGTGCCTCCGCATGCATGCCATGTTCGGCGGCCGAACTTGAGGTTCGGCGGCCGAACCTGGACTTCCCTCACTTATGCCTTCAGGGGCCTAAGGCTCACCCGAAACACATGCATGTTCGGCGGCCGAACTTTGAGTTTCGGCGGCCGAACCTGAGCTTCCTCCAAGGGTGTTTTCATTCAAAAACTCATTTCCTCTTTACTTAAAATCATCAAAAACATTAAAACATTTCCTGAAAACATGGTTTCTACCCTACTAGAGGCTTCCGACATCCGAGATTCCACCGGACGGTAGGAATTCCGATACCGGAGTCTAGCCGGGTATTACATTCTCCCCCCCTTAAGAACATTCGTCCCCGAATGTTCCTCAACTAACACATAGCATGGCATACACATATCATACACATAAAACCCCTGAAACATATAAGAAACTAACCTTAGAAAAGATAAGGGTATTGCTGGAGCATGGACTCCCGC
The DNA here is from genome assembly GCF_001659605.2 of Manihot esculenta. Classification (NCBI taxonomy): domain Eukaryota; kingdom Viridiplantae; phylum Streptophyta; class Magnoliopsida; order Malpighiales; family Euphorbiaceae; genus Manihot; species Manihot esculenta. Next base: position 7,763,427 of record NC_035167.2, on the reverse strand, counting down.
GTCTCCCAGGTGCACTCTTCCATATTGTGGTGGTTCCATAGGACTTTCACCATCGGGATTTCCTTGTTTCTTAGCTTTCTGATCTGGGTGTCTATGATCCGCACTGGCTGCTCAACATAGGTGAGATCCTCTTGGATCTCCACATCAGGCTCACTAAGAACCTTGCCCGGATCTGACACAAATTTCCTCAACATTGAAACATGGAAAACCGGATGGATTCTTGCCATTGAAGCATGTAAATCTAGCTTGTACGATACATTCCCAATCTTCTGCAAGATTTCGAAGGGTCCGATGTATCGTGGGGCTAGTTTACCTTTCTTCCCGAAGCGAACCACTCCTTTCATTGGAGACACCTTGAGCAATACCAGATCCCCCTCCTGAAACTCTATCTGCCTTCTGCGGATGTCTGCATAACTCTTCTGTCTGCTTGCAGCAGTCTTGATTCTCTCTCTGATTATGGGTACCACCCTGCTGGTAATCTTTACTAGCTCAGGCCCTGCCAAGGCCTTCTCTCCAACTTCCTCCCAGCAAACAGGTGACCTGCACTTCCTCCCATATAAAGCTTCATATGGAGCCATCCCGATGCTAGCATGATGGCTGTTATTGTAGGCAAACTCCACCAAAGGTAGATGCTGCCTCCAAGAACCGCCAAAGTCCAGCACACACATTCTAAGCATATCCTCGATAGTCTGGATGGTCCTTTCGGACTGTCCGTCCGTCTGGGGGTGGAAGGCAGTACTGAAATCCAATCTAGTACTCATGGCATTCTGCAGACTCCGCCAAAACCTGGAGGTGAACTGGGGCCCTCTATCCGACACTATCGAAACAGGAACCCCATGCAGCCTGACGATCTCATCCACGTATACCTGTGCCAACTTGTCCACAGAGTAGCCACTCCTGACAGGGATGAAGTGAGCAGATTTGGTGAGTCTGTCCACAATCACCCATATGGAGTCCAATCTGTTGGACGCCGCCGGTAACCCCACTATGAAGTCCATAGCTATATTCTCCCATTTCCACTCTGGAATAGGTAGCGGGTTAAGCATTCCAGCCGGCTTCTGATGTTCCAGCTTCACCCTCTGACACACTTCGCAGGCTGACACGAACTGTGCCACTTCTTTCTTCATCACTGGCCACCAATAAACTTTCTTCAAATTTTGATACATCTTGGTGGCTCCGGGGTGAACGCTGTATCTTGCATTATGAGCCTCCCTCATAATGTCTCCTTTCAGCCCTATGTCATCTGGTACACACAATCGACTCCCATTGCGGAGGATCCCCTTATTGTCAAATCTGAACTCACTGTCCTTGCCTGACTGAACAGTCCTGGCAATCTTCACTAACTCTGGGTCCTCATGCTGTTTCTGAGCCACTTGCTCCAGAAACACAGGTGTCACTCTCATCTGGGCCACTAAAGCACCGGTATCAGACAACTCCAACTGTAGACCTTCATCCATGAGCTTGTAAAACTCCTTCACCACTGATCTCCTCTCTGCCGTGATGTGGGATAGACTGCCTAGTGACTTCCGGCTTAGGGCGTCTGCCACGACATTCGCCTTACCCGGATGATAATGAATCTTGCAATCATAGTCACTCAACAGCTCCACCCATCTCCTCTGTCTCAAGTTCAGATCTCTTTGACTCAGGATGTACTGCAGGCTTTTATGATCTGTGAAGATCTCACATTTTACCCCATAGAGGTAGTGCCTCCACATCTTGAGTGCAAAGATTACTGCTGCCATCTCAAGGTCATGTGTAGGGTAATTCAACTCATGCTTCTTTAGCTGCCTAGAAGCATAAGCAATCACCCTCTCATTCTGCATCAGTACACAACCCAGTCCCACACGGGACGCATCACAAAAGACTGTAAAGTCCTCATCACTAGATGGCAGAGCTAAAACTGGTGCTGAAGTCAACCTCTTCTTAAGCTCTTCGAAACTCTCTTCGCACTGGTCGGTTCACAGAAACTTCTGATTCTTCCTGGTTAGTCTGGTCAGAGGAGCTGCTATCCTTGAGAAGTCCTGTACGAACCTCCTGTAGTAACCTGCCAAACCCAAGAAACTTCTAATCTCTGTCACTGAAGTGGGTCTAGGCCAGTTAGCCACAGTTTCTGTCTTCTTGGGGTCTACCTCTATACCATTTTCCGACACCACATGCCCCAAGAACGAAATGCTCCTCAGCCAGAACTCATACTTAGAGAACTTGGCATACAAGCCATGTTCCCTCAAAGTCTGCAGAACCAACCTCAGATGATGGGCATGCTCCTCTGCGTTCCTGGAATACACTAAGATATCATCTATGAAGACAATAACGAAGTGATCCAAGTACTGGCTAAACACTCTGTTCATGAGATCCATGAATGCTGCAGGGGCATTGGTTAACCCGAACAGCATTACAAGGAACTCAAAATGCCCATATCTGGTCCTGAAAGCCGTCTTTGGCACGTCCTCATCTCTGATCCTCAGCTGATGATACCCAGATCTCAGATCTATTTTGGAGAAACAACCCGCTCCTGCTAGCTGGTCGAATAGATCGTCGATCCTTGGCAAAGGGTACTTGTTCTTGGTAGTGACTTTGTTCAACTGCCTGTAGTCGATACAAAGTCTAAGGGATCCATCCTTCTTTCTGACAAACAAGACTGGAGCACCCCAGGGTGAGGTACTCGGTCGGATGAAGCCCTTGTCTACCAGCTCTTGCAACTGTTCTTTCAATTCCTTCAACTCGGCTGGAGCCATCCTGTAGGGAGGGATAGAGATCGGTCGGGTTCCAGGCATCAATTCTATCTCGAACTCTATCTCCCTAGCAGGTGGTAAACCTGGCAGCTCATCTGGGAAGACGTCTAGGAACTCTCTAACCACTGGCACCGAGGCGGGCTCTCTAACCTGACTGTTAAGCTCTCTCACATGAGCCAAATACCCCTGACATCCCCTCCTAAGCAACCTACCAGCCTGAAGAGCTGATATAAGACCTCTAGGTGTACCCCTCCTGTCTCCTCTGAAGACAACCTCAGATCCATCCTGACCTCTGAACCTGACTACCTTGTCCTTGCAGTCCAAGGTAGCACCATGGGTAGATAACCAGTCCATCCCTAGAATGACGTCAAAATCTGTCAAGTCTAGAACCACAAGGTCGGCGGACAAGCATCTTCCCTCAACAAACACAGGACTACACTGGCAGACTGACTCTGCCACTGATGGATCACACTTGGGTCCACTGACCCAGAGAGGACACTCTAACTCAGAGATCATCAACCCTAACCTCTGGACGACTCTCGGTGTAACAAAAGAATTAGATGCACCAGGGTCCATCAAGGCATACACATCTGAACAACCAATGACTAAGTTACCTGCCACCACGGTGTTAGATGCATCTGCCTCCTGCTAAGTCATCGTGAAGATCTGTAATACCCGGCTAGACTCTGATATCGGAATTCCTACCGTCCGGTGGAATCTCGGATGTCGGAAACCTCTAGAAGGGTAAAAGCATGTTTTCATGAAATGTTTTCATGTTTTAATGATTTTAAATACGATTTTAAAAGAGTTTTTGCATGAAAAGTCTTTGGAGGAAAACTCAGGTTCGGCCGCCGAAAGTCAAGTTCGGCCGCCGAACATGCATGCGTTTTGGAGGCACGTTAGGCCCCCGAAAGCATGAGTGAGGGAAGTCCAGGTTCGGCCGCCGAAAGTCAAGTTCGGCCGCCGAACATTGCATAGATTCGGAGGCACATTCGGCCCCCGAACGTGGCCTGGCCAGCCACCTATAAAAAGGGGACTTAGCCGAAATGGGTGAGTTTTCTCCCATTTTCGGCCACAGCTAGCTTCCAACCTCCCTCTCCCAAATCTTTTGTTCTTCCTCCAAATCCCCACCATTTTTCTTAAGTCTTGAGCTTGCATTGAAGGTTTTGAGCTTTTAAAACAAGTTTCGGAGCTTGGGAGACTCAGGAGCCCATTTGCTTGGATCTCCGAGTTTAGGTCGTCTCTCTCTCGATCTTCAAGAGGTAAGAGCCGATCTTGAGCTCAATGTATGTTTTTAACAAGTTTTAAGTAGATTTGTGGGGTAGAAATGCATGTTAGGGTTATTTGAATATTTGGGTTTATGTTATGATTTTGAACAATGTATGTTGGTTTTTGTGTGTTTGAAGTGTTGTAGTTGGGGTATATGCTAGTTTGAGACCCCTAGGTGTAATGTATGATATGTATGCATGTTTTAGAACTAGTTTTTGCATGATTTGAGCTTGGGAGGCGAAATGTGCATAGAGGAGCTGAGTTTCTGCCCTTCGGGAGAAGCTCAGGTTCGGCCGCCGAAGGGACTTTCGGCCGCCGAACCCCCTTTGTGGAGGCAGCATTCGGCTGCCGAAGTTGCCCCCGAAAAGAGACTTTCGTCTCTGTCTGGGACTTTCGGCCGCCGAAGGTGCCGCCGAAAGTGCCTGACTTTCGGATCTGTCCAGGACTTTCGGCCGCCGAAGGTGCCGCCGAAAGTGCCCTGTTCAGCCATTTCATGCATATTTCTAGGTGATGTTTTCATGATGTTTTAGGGGGTTTTTGGGGAGTAGATTAGAGTTATGTTCATAATGTTAGGTCCCTCATTTGAGTCCACCTGTGTAGGTTCGGACCCGAGGAACCGAGGACCCCAGCAGTGAGATAGCTGCTTCAGAGTCTGTAGAGCTTCAGCCAGAGGTGAGTAGAATAAACTCTTAACTTTTAAATTAAAGAAGTATAAGTTTTTGAGCATGTTCATGCATCATGGATGCCATGTAATATTAGGTTGTTTGCATTAGTGTACACGAATATGTTGCATTGCATAATATGATGTGGATGCGGATTGGCTATTGGATGATCCTCTAGTCCTCCTATGATATGATATGATGAGGATACGGTATGGATTGCCAGTGAGGCCCATTCTACGCCCCTGGACTATGTTAAGAGAAAGACCAGTGAGGCCCATTCTACGCCCCTGGCATATTGGAATGTTATGTTATGTTATGTATGAAAGAGAAAGACTAGTGAGGCCCATTCTACGCCCCTGGCACGATTGGACTATGTTGAGGACTATGGGTGACAATACCATCCTTATGTGATATGTTTGTGTTGTGTTGCATTTCATGGAAGCATGAAATATTTTAATATATGTTTTCTCTATTCTGCTCACTGGGCTTTGTAGCTCACCCCTCTCCCCTAACCCCAGCTGTGCAGGTACAGGGTAGATCAGGAGGTTAGCCAGAGTATGGAAGCTATGTTTATGTAATAGTTAGACTGTGGACATGACAATTGTATTATGATGTAATGTAAAAGTGTTTTAAGTTATGTTATGTAACTTGAATATTGAGGATAGAGTTGTGCTTGACCAATACAGATTGTTAATCCCACTTGTATGTACATGGTCTTTATGATATGAGATATGAGGTTATGTTTCAGCCAAGCTTATGTATGATGAGATACCCCATTGGAGCATTTTGATGAGGGCTCCAGTGGAGGTTTATGTTATGTTTATGTTTGTGTACAGGTTGAGCTTGGTTGTTATATGAGTATTGTTGATCATGTATGGGATTAAACAGGATTACAGGTTATTTTAGGCTTGCTACGGGTCCCGGCGGCCTTACGCCGATCTGGATCCTAGCGCCGGTAGCGGTCCGATCTTCGGGTCGTTACAGAGTGGTATCAGAGCCCTAGGTTCATATGGTCGGACCTAGAGTGTCGGGCTCATAGAGGTTATAGCAGGTCAAGCACAATAGGAAAAGTCATGTCCACTAGGATAGGATGTGGAGTCCTGTCTTACATGATGATGTGATATGCCATGATTATATGCATGTGCATAAATGATATGTTATGCTATGTGATGTATGTGATGAGGGTTCATGTGTGCCCACATGAACCATATGATGCTGATGTTTGTGCTATGTGTGGTTTTTCAGAAGACAGGATGAGAGGAACTCGTCGATCAGCAAGATTGACTGGAGTGCCACCTGAGGATGAGGGCATGAGCGCCCGTCTTCCAGCATTGCCTAGGGCAATGTCTAGCAGGTCCAACAGGGACCGAGCAGTGAGAGACCCTAGAAGGTCTTTAGATCTGGGAAGAAGCAGATCAGTACGAGGAACAGTTCAAGGTGGTATGTCAGAAGATGTGGGAGATGACATGGATGTGGACCAGAGGAGGGATGGCAGTTTGGGGATGAGTATGTCAGAGGAAGGCATGGGAGAGTCCCAAGGAGGCACTCAGGCCTCGGGTTTTGTTCAGCCACCTCATTACCCACCTTTCTCACAGAATCCCGGGTATTCGATGGGAGGTACATCGGATTACCCTAGTTTTAGCCCTTACCCCACACAGATGCCATACCCACCATATTACCCACCATACCCACAGTACCCTATGTATCCACCCCCACCCTATCACCCAAATCCAGCAAACCCTATCTCAGGGGATGCTGCACCTCCTCCACCACCAGCAGCACCTACTGTCCCAGAAACCCAAATACCTCAACCTAGCTCATCTGGAGGGAGCAAGGTCAGAATGACTGATTATATGAAGTTGGGTGCTCCCCAGTTTGAAACCGGTGATGACCCGTTTGTGTACCTTGAGAGAGTCAAGACGATAACAGATGAGATAGGGGCAGATGACAGTAGAGCCATTCAGATGGCTGGGTTCACACTAAAATGCAAGAAGGCCCGTGAGTGGTTCAAGAGCTATGTGAAATCGAGGGTGGATAGTCTATCATGGGAGGAGTTTGCTAATGAATTTGCAGGGTGGGCTTTCCCTGATAGTTCAAGGGAATTGAAGATGATAGAATTCGAGCAGTTGAGGCAAACTGATGACATGAGTGTAGACGAATATACTGACAGGTTTATGGAGTTGCTGCCATTTGCTGGGCAGGACCTTAATACAGACCAGAAGAAGTAAAGGAGGTATATCATGAAGCTCCATTCCAGGTATTCCTCCTTGATACAGTCAGCGGATAGAGAGAGTTTTCACGCCATAGTAGACATGGCTAGGAGAATGGAGGCTAGTGCTATCATCGAGGGAAAATTCAAACAGTCAGCAGCACAGCCTTCTGGTTCCAGAACCCCAGGTAAGGGAAAAGTGGATCCTTCTTCCTTAAGCTCAGGTAGTAAGAGGTGGGGCAGTACCACCAAGAAGTTTAAGAAGAACAAGTTCTGGAACAAGATCAAGTCAGGTCTGGGATTAGGAAGTGGCTCGAGCTCAGGTGCAGAGAATGCAGTATGCAAGAAATGTGGTAGACCACACAGAGGAGTATGTCTGGTTGGGACATCAGCCTGCTTCAGGTGTGGGCAGGAGGGACACATGGCACGAGAGTGTCCTAGAGCAGCTTTTGTGACACAGTCTCAGCAGACAGCTTCTGGTAGTGTGGCTCAGCCAGTAGCTCCAGCCATGACACAGGCCAGTGGCAGAGGCAGAGGGAGAGGGTCAGCCTCTTCTTCAGCAGGGTTCAGAGGTGAGGGTCCGTCAGCTCCAGCAAGGATCTTCACCATGACACAGCAGGAGGCAGATGCATCTAACACCGTGGTGGCAGGTAATTTAGTCATTGGGTGTTCTGATGTGTATGCATTAATGGACCCTGGTGCATCTCATTCTTTTATTGCTCCGAGGGCCGTAGAGAGGTTGGGATTAATGGTCTCTGGGTTAGAGTGTCCTCTCTGGGTCAGTGGACCCAAGTGTGATCCATCAGTGACAGAGTCAGTCTGTCAGTGTAGTCCAGTTTTTGTTGAGGGGAGATGCATGTCCGCCGACCTTGTGGTTCTAGAGTTGACAGATTTTGACGTCATTCTAGGGATGGACTGGTTATCTACCCATGGTGCTACCTTGGACTGCAGGGACAAGGTAGTCAGGTTCAGAGGTCAGGATGGATCAGAGGTCGTCTTCAGAGGAGACAGGAGGGGTACACCTAGAGGTTTGATCTCATCTCTTCAGGCTCGTAGGTTGCTTAGGAGGGGATGTCAGGGGTATTTGGCTCATGTGAGAGAGCTAGTCAGTCAGATTAGAGAGCCCGCCGCAGTGCCAGTGGTCAATGAGTTTTTAGATGTGTTCCCAGATGAGTTGCCAGGTTTACCACCTATTAGGGAGATAGAGTTCGAGATAGAACTGATGCCTGGAACCCGACCGATCTCTATCCCTCCCTACAGGATGGCACCAGCTGAGTTGAAAGAATTGAAAGAACAGTTGCAAGAACTGGTAGACAAGGGCTTCATCTGACCGAGTACCTCACCCTGGGGTGCTCCAGTACTGTTTGTGAGAAAGAAGGATGGATCCCTTAGACTTTGTATCGACTATAGGCAGTTGAACAAAGTCACTACCAAGAATAAGTACCCATTGCCAAGGATCGACGATCTATTCGACCAGCTAGCAGGAGCGGGTTGTTTCTCCAAAATAGATCTGAGATCTGGGTATCATCAGTTGAGGATCAGAGAAGAGGATGTGCCAAAGACAGCTTTCAGGACCAGATATGGGCATTTTGAGTTCCTTGTGATGCCGTTCGGGTTAACCAACGCCCCTGCAGCATTCATGGACCTCATGAACAGAGTGTTTAGACAGTACCTGGATCACTTTGTTATTGTCTTCATAGATGATATCTTAGTGTATTCCAGGAATGCAGAGGAACATGCCCATCATCTGAGGTTGGTTCTACAGACCTTGAGGGAACATGGCTTGTATGCCAAGTTCTCCAAGTGTGAGTTCTGGCTAAGGAGCATTTCGTTCTTGGGGCATGTAGTGTCAGAAAACGGGATAGAGGTAGACCCCAAGAAGGTAGAAGCCGTGGCTAACTGGCCTAGACCCACTTCAGTAACAGAGATCAGGAGTTTCTTGGGTTTGGCAGGTTACTACAGGAGGTTCGTTCAGGACTTCTCAAAGATAGCAGCTCCTCTGACCAGACTAACCAGGAAGAATCAGAAGTTTGTGTGGACCGACCAGTGTGAGGAGAGTTTTGAAGAGCTCAAGAAGAGGTTGACTTCAGCACCAATTTTAGCTCTGCCATCTAGTGGTGAGGACTTTACAGTCTTTTGTGATGCGTCCCGTGTGGGACTGGGTGGTGTGCTTATGCAGAATGAGAGGGTGATTGCTTACGCCTCTAGACAACTGAAGAGGCATGAGTTGAATTACCCCACACACGATCTTGAGATGGCAGCAGTCATCTTTGCACTCAAGATGTGGAGGCATTACCTCTATGGGGTAAAATGTGAGATCTTCACAGATCATAAGAGCCTGCAGCACATCTTGAGTCAGAGAGATTTGAATTTACGACAGAGAAGATGGGTAGAACTGCTCAGTGACTATGATTGCAAGATCCAGTACCATCCGGGTAAGGCGAATGTCGTGGCAGATGCCCTAAGCCGGAAGTCACTAGGCAGTCTATCCCACATCATGGCAGAAAGGAGATCAGTGGTGAAGGAGTTTTACAAGCTCATGAATGAAGGTCTACAGTTAGAGTTGTCTGGTACAGGTGCTTTGATTGCACAGATGAGAGTGACACCCGTGTTTCTGGAGCAGGTGGCTCAGAAACAGCACGAGGACCCAGAGTTAGTGAAGATTGCCAGGACTGTTCAGTCAGGCAAAAGTGAAGAGTTCAGATTTGATGATAAGGGGATCCTCCGCTATGGGAACAGACTATGTGTACCAGATGACGTGGGATTGAAAGGAGACATTATGAGAGAAGCTCATAATGCAAGGTACAGTGTTCACCCAGGAGCCACCAAAATGTATCAGGATCTGAAGAGAGTATATTGGTGGCCAGCTATGAAGAAAGAAGTGGCACAGTTTGTGTCAGCCTGCGAGGTATGTCAGAGGGTGAAGCTGGAACATCAGAAGCCGGCTGGAATGCTTAACCCGCTACCTATTCCAGAGTGGAAATGGGAGAATATAGCTATGGACTTCGTAGTGGGGTTACCGGCAACGTCCAACAGATTAGACTCCATATGGGTGATTGTGGACAGACTTACTAAATCTGCTCACTTCATTCCAGTTAGGAGCAACTACTCTGTAGATAAGTTAGCGCAGGTGTATGTTGATGAGATTGTCAGACTGCATGGGGTCCCGGTATCTATAGTGTCAGATAGAGGGCCCCAGTTCACCTCCAGGTTTTGGCGGAGTCTGCAGAGTGCTATGGGTACTAGGTTGGATTTCAGCACTGCCTTCCATCCACAGACAGACGGACAGTCAGAGAGGACCATCCAGACCATAGAAGATATGCTAAGGATGTGTGTGCTGGACTTTGGCGGTTCTTGGAGGCAACATCTACCTTTGGTGGAGTTTGCTTACAATAACAGCCATCATGCTAGCATCGGGATGGCTCCATATGAAGCTTTGTATGGGAGGAAGTGCAGATCACCCGTCTGTTGGGAGGAAGTAGGAGAGAAGGCCTTGGCAGGGCCTGAGTTAGTAGAGATCACCAGCAGGGTGGTACCCATCATCAGAGAGAGAATCAGAACTGCTACAAGCAGGCAGAAGAGTTATGCAGACCTCCACAGGAAACAGGTAGACTTTCAGGAGGGGGATCTAGTATTGCTCAAGGTGTCTCCAATGAAAGGGGTGGTTCACTTCGGGAAGAAAGGTAAACTAGCCCCACGATACATTGGACCCTTTGAAATCTTGCAAAAGATTGGGAATGTGTCGTACAAGCTGGATTTACCTGCTTCAATGCAAAGAATCCATCCGGTTTTCCATGTTTCAATGTTGAGAAAGTTCGTGTCAGATCCGGGCAAGGTTCTTAGTGAGCCTGATGTGGAGATCCAAGAGGATCTCACCTATGTAGAGCAGCCAGTGCGGATTCTTGACACTCAGGTCAGAAAGTTGAGAAACAAGGAAATCCCGATGGTGAAAGTCCTTTGGAACCACCACAATATTGAGGAGTGTACATGGGAGACACGGGAGTCCATGCTCCAACAGTATCCCCATCTCTTTTAGAGGTTAGTATCTATGTGTTCTAGGTGTTTAGTATGTATGTTATGTTTTATGTTATGCAAGTACTAGTTGAGGAACCATTCGGGGACGAATGTTCTTAAGGGGGGGAGAATATAATACCCGGCTAGACTCCGATATCGGAATTCCTACCGTCCGGTGGAATCTCGGATGTCGGAAACCTCTAGAAGGGTAAAAGCATGTTTTCATGAAATGTTTTCATGTTTTAATGATTTTAAATACGATTTTAAAAGAGTTTTTGCATGAAAAGTCTTTGGAGGAAAACTCAGGTTCGGCCGCCGAAAGTCAAGTTCGGCCGCCGAACATGCATGCGTTTTGGAGGCACGTTAGGCCCCCGAAAGCATGAGTGAGGGAAGTCCAGGTTCGGCCGCCGAAAGTCAAGTTCGGCCGCCGAACATTGCATGGATTCGGAGGCACATTCGGCCCCCGAACGTGGCCTGGCCAGCCACCTATAAAAAGGGGACTTAGCCGAAATGGGTGAGTTTTCTCCCATTTTCGGCCACAGCTAGCTTCCAACCTCCCTCTCCCAAATCTTTTGTTCTTCCTCCAAATCCCCACCATTTTTCTTAAGTCTTGAGCTTGCATTGAAGGTTTTGAGCTTTTAAAACAAGTTTCGGAGCTTGGGAGACTCAGGAGCCCATTTGCTTGGATCTCCGAGTTTAGGTCGTCTCTCTCTCGATCTTCAAGAGGTAAGAGCCGATCTTGAGCTCAATGTATGTTTTTAACAAGTTTTAAGTAGATTTGTGGGGTAGAAATGCATGTTAGGGTTATTTGAATATTTGGGTTTATGTTATGATTTTGAACAATGTATGTTGGTTTTTGTGTGTTTGAAGTGTTGTAGTTGGGGTATATGCTAGTTTGAGACCCCTAGGTGTAATGTATGATATGTATGCATGTTTTAGAACTAGTTTTTGCATGATTTGAGCTTGGGAGGCGAAATGTGCATAGAGGAGCTGAGTTTCTACCCTTCGGGAGAAGCTCAGGTTCGGCCGCCGAAGGGACTTTCGGCCGCCGAACCCCCTTTGTGGAGGCAACATTCGGCTGCCGAAGTTGCCCCCGAAAAGAGACTTTCGTCTCTGTCTGGGACTTTCGGCCGCCGAAGGTGCCGCCGAAAGTGCCTGACTTTCGGATCTGTCCAGGACTTTCGGCCGCCGAAGGTGCCGCCGAAAGTGCCCTGTTCAGCCATTTCATGCATATTTCTAGGTGATGTTTTCATGATGTTTTAGGGGGTTTTTGGGGAGTAGATTAGAGTTATGTTCATAATGTTAGGTCCCTCATTTGAGTCCACCTGTATAGGTTCGGACCCGAGGAACCGAGGACCCCAGCAGTGAGATAGCTGCTTCAGAGTCTGTAGAGCTTCAGCCAGAGGTGAGTAGAATAAACTCTTAACTTTTAAATTAAAGAAGTATAAGTTTTTGAGCATGTTCATGCATCATGGATGCCATGTAATATTAGGTTGTTTGCATTAGTGTACACGAATATGTTGCATTGCATAATATGATGTGGATGCGGATTGGCTATTGGATGATCCTCTAGTCCTCCTATGATATGATATGATGAGGATACGGTATGGATTGCCAGTGAGGCCCATTCTACGCCCCTGGACTATGTTAAGAGAAAGACCAGTGAGGCCCATTCTACGCCCCTGGCATATTGGAATGTTATGTTATGTTATGTATGAAAGAGAAAGACTAGTGAGGCCCATTCTACGCCCCTGGCACGATTGGACTATGTTGAGGACTATGGGTGACAATACCATCCTTATGTGATATGTTTGTGTTGTGTTGCATTTCATGGAAGCATGAAATATTTTAATATATGTTTTCTCTATTCTGCTCACTGGGCTTTGTAGCTCACCCCTCTCCCCTAACCCCAGCTGTGCAGGTACAGGGTAGATCAGGAGGTTAGCCAGAGTATGGAAGCTATGTTTATGTAATAGTTAGACTGTGGACATGACAATTGTATTATGATGTAATGTAAAAGTGTTTTAAGTTATGTTATGTAACTTGAATATTGAGGATAGAGTTGTGCTTGACCAATACAGATTGTTAATCCCACTTGTATGTACATGGTCTTTATGATATGAGATATGAGGTTATGTTTCAGCCAAGCTTATGTATGATGAGATACCCCATTGGAGCATTTTGATGAGGGCTCCAGTGGAGGTTTATGTTATGTTTATGTTTGTGTACAGGTTGAGCTTGGTTGTTATATGAGTATTGTTGATCATGTATGGGATTAAACAGGATTACAGGTTATTTTAGGCTTGCTACGGGTCCCGGCGGCCTTACGCCGATCTGGATCCTAGCGCCGGTAGCGGTCCGATCTTCGGGTCGTTACAAGATCCGTGCTGGAGTTGATGGACCTTCACCTCTGAAACCTGCTGAAGAAGAGGCTGCCCCTCTCCCTCTGCCTCTGCCACTGGCCTGAGTCATGGCTGGAGCTGCTGGCTGCGCTACACTGCCTGAAGCTGTCTGCTGGGACTGAGCCATCGGGGCTGCTCTTGGACATTCTCGAGACATATGCCCCTCCTGACCACATCTGTAACAGGCCGTCGTCCCAAACCGACATACTCCTCTGTGTGGCTTACCACACCTTGCACAAACTGCATTATCCGCACCAGAGCTTGAGCCACTCCCTAGTTCCAGACTGGACTTAACCTTGTTCCAGAACTTGTTCTTCTTAGACTTCCTGGGACCTCTGTCCCACTTCTTGCTACCTGAAGTTGCTGCACTCATTGAAGAAGAGCCTGGGGTCTTAGAACCAGAAGGCTGTGCCACTGACTGTTTAACTGACCCTTGAACGATGGCACTGGCCTCCATTTTCCGGGCCATATCCACTATGGCATGGAAGCTCTCCCTATCTGCTGACTGGATCAAGGAGGAATACCTGGAGTGGAGTTTCATGATATACCTCCTTGACCTTTTCTGGTCTGAGTCAAGGCTTTGCCCTGCAAAAGGCAACAGCTCTAAAAATCTGTCTGTGAACTCCTCCACTCCCATCTCATCAGTCTGCCTTAACTGCTCAAACTCTATCATCTTCAGCTCCCTTGAACTGTCTGGGAAAGCCCATCTTGCAAACTCGTTTGCAAACTCTTCCCAAGACATGCTATCCACTTTCGGGTTCACATAATTCTTGAACCACTCTCGTGCCTTCTTGCACTTAAGTGTGAACCCAGCCATCTGAATGGCTCTACTATCATCAGCCCCAATCTCATCTGTGATCACCTTAACCCTCTCCAGATACACAAACGGGTCATCCCCTTTTTCATACTGGGGAGCACCCAACTTCATGTAGTCGGTCATCTTGACCTTGCTCCCACTGGCTGAGTTAGGTCTAGGAGGTTGGGTAACTGGGGCTGCTGGTTCTGCTGGGGGAGGAGGAGGTGCAGCATCCCCTGGGGTAGGGTTTGCTGGATTTGGATAGTAAGGTGGAGGTGGATACATTGGGTACTGTGAATATGGTGGGTAGTAGGGTGGGTATGGCATCTGTGTGGGATAAGGGCTAAAGCTGTGGTAGTCCGATGTGCCTCCCATCGAATACCCAGGGTTTTGTGAGAAGGGTGGGTAGTAAGGTGGCTGAACAAATCCTGAGGCCTGAGTGCCTCCTTGGGATTCTCCCATTCCTTCTTCTGACATACTGACTCCCAAACTGCCATCCCTCCTCTGCTCTACATCCATATCATCCCCCACGTCCTCTGATGCTCCTCCCTGAACTGTTCCTCTGACTGATCTGCTTCTACCCAGATCCAAAGACCTTCTAGGGTCTCTTACTGCTCTTTCTCTGCCAGACCTACTAGACATTGCCCTAGGCAATGCTGGAGGACGGGCGCTCGTGCCCTCATGCTCAGGTGGTACTCCAGTCAATCTTGTTGATCGACGAGTTCCTCTCATCCTGTTTTCTGAAAAACAGTACACATCACATGAACATTAACATCATATGGTTCATGTGGGCACACATGAACCCGCATCACATATCATAGCATATCATTCATATCATAACATTTCACATCATCATGTAAGACAGGACTCCACATCCTATCCTAGTGGACATGACCTTTCCTATTGTGCTTGATCTTCTGTAACATCTATGAGCCCGACACTCTAGGTCCGACCATATGAACCTAGGGCTCTGATACCATTTTGTAACGACCCGAAAATCGGACCGCTACCGGCGCTAGGACCCAGATCGGCTTAAGGCCGCCGGGACCCGTAGCAAGCCTGACATGCAACCTGTAAACCTGTTTAATCCCATACATGATCAACAATCATACGTAAAAATTTAAAACTTTTCTTTCATACATTCTATCATTCACCAAACTCAACCTGTGCATGCACTGAACATATACATAATCATAAACTTGACCCCTCAGCGGGATCTCATCAAAGCCCCCAATGGGTGACATAACATGTGTTGAGTTGGCTAAACATAGACATCAATAAACATTAAGATCATATATCAAAAAGGGATTACAATATACTATGGTCAAGCACACTTCTAACCTTAATACCGTTACATTACATATCTATACATCATTATACAATCTGTCATGTCCACATTCTAACTATTACATACATAAGACTTCATTACTCTTCTTGACTTCTCTGTCTAACCCGTACCTGCAAACCTGGGGAAATTGGGAGAGGGGTGAGCTACTAGAGCCCAGTGAGCAGAATAGTAAAGCATTTAAAACATATGATAACATGAAATGCATCACATCACAACTAATCACATCAAGGGTGAACTTGTCACCATTTAGCCCTCTACATAATCCAATCATGCCAGGGGCGTAGTGCAGGCCACACCTGGTCTTTCTCTTATACATAACATAACATAACATACATAATCCATGATGCCGGGGGCGTAGTGCAAGCCACATCCGGTCTTTTTCTTACATAGTGCCAGGGGCGTAGTGCAGGCCACACCTGGACTTCCATATCATATCATCATGTCATAACATATGAGGGCTAATGGATCATTCAACATTCATCCACATCATCAACATATTATGCAATGCAACATATTCGTGATTTCTAATGCAAGCATCCTAGAATATCACATGGCATCCGTGATGCATGAACATGCTCAAAACTGATTTAGTTATTTATTTAAAACCATAAGAGTCATTCCACTCACCTCTGGCTAGCTCTGACAGACACAGAAGCAGCTGAACTCACTGCTGGGGTCCTCGGTTCCTCGGGTCCAAACCTACACAGGTGGACTCAAATGAGGGACCAACATACTATAACATAACTCTAAAAACATCCCCCAAAAACCCCTAAAACATCTCAAAACATCCATGCAAGAACATGCAAAAGAAGGCTGAACAGGGCAGGTTCGGCGGCACCTTCGGCGGCCGAAAGTCCCTCCAGAGCCGAAACCCAGGCAGGTTCGGCGGCACCTTCGGCGGCCGAAAGTCCCGGACAGAGACGAAAGTCTCTTTTCGGGGGCAACTTCGGCAGCCGAAAGGCCTGCCTCCCCAGCCATGTTCGGCGGCCGAAAGTTCCTTCGGCTGCCGAACCTGGTTTCTGCCAAAGGGCAGAAACTTGGCTCCTTCAAGCACATTTGCCTCCAAAACCTCCAATCATGCATTTAGCTCAACCAAAACATGCAAACAAGCTCCTAGGGGTCTCAAACTAACTTAAACCCCAACTACAACACACAACAACAACACAAATCCAACATACATGCTCAAAACATAACATTAACTCAAAAACCTAACTATGAGCTAAACATGCATTCTACCCCATAGATCTTGCATAAAACTTACTTTAAACATAAAATGAGCTTAAGATCGGCTCTTACCTCTTGAAGATCGAGAGAGAGACGTCCTAAACTCGAAGGTGGGAGATTTTGAGTTCTTGAACCTCAAAGCTCCAAAACTTGCTTTAAACTCGGAAATCTTCAAAACAAGATGAAAACTAGTGAAAAACCTGAAAGATTTGAAGGGAAGAACTCAAGAATGGTGAGGAATGGCGGAAGGACTCACCTTGGCCGAAAATGGGGAAAAGCTCGCCCGTTTTCGGCTAAGGATCCCTTTTATAGTGGCTGGCCAGGCCACGTTCGGGGGCCGAAAGTGCCTCCGCATGCATGCCATGTTCGGCGGCCGAACTTGAGGTTCGGCGGCCGAACCTGGACTTCCCTCACTTATGCCTTCAGGGGCCTAAGGCTCACCCGAAACACATGCATGTTCGGCGGCCGAACTTTGAGTTTCGGCGGCCGAACCTGAGCTTCCTCCAAGGGTGTTTTCATTCAAAAACTCATTTCCTCTTTACTTAAAATCATCAAAAACATTAAAACATTTCCTGAAAACATGGTTTCTACCCTACTAGAGGCTTCCGACATTCGAGATTCCACCGGACGGTAGGAATTCCGATACCGGAGTCTAGCCGGGTATTACAACTTCTCTTTTCATAGCTGGCCACCAATACACTCTCTTGAGATCTTGATACATCTTGGTGGCTCCGGGGTGAACGCTCTATCTGGCATTATGAGCCTCTCTCATAATGTCTTCCTTCAGACCTACATCGTCTGGTACACACAATCTATTCCTATAGTGGAGGATCCCCTTACTATCAAATCTGAACTCTTCATTCTTGCCTGACTGAACAGTCCTGACAATCTTCACTAACTCTGGGTCCTCATGCTGTTTCTGAGCCACCTGCTCCAGAAACACAGGTGTTACTCTCATCTGGGCTATCAAAGCACCTGTACCAGACAACTCCAACTGCAAACCTTCATTGATGAGCTCGAAGAACTCCCTCACTACTGGTCTCCTCTCTGCTGAAATGTGGGACAAACTGCCAAGTGATTTCCGGCTTAAGGCGTCTACCACAATATTCGCCTTACCCGGATGGTACTGAATCTTGCAATCATAGTCATTAAGCAGTTCTACCCATCTCCTCTGCCTCAAATTCAGCTCTCTCTAACTCAGGATGTACTGCAGGCTTTTATGATCTGTGAAGATCTCACATTTTACCCCATAAAGGTAGTGCCTCTACATCTTGAGTGCAAAGATCACCGTTGCCATTTCTAGATCATGCGTAGGGTAATTCAACTCATGCTTCTTCAGCTGCCTAGAAGCATAAGCAATCACCCTTTCATTCTGCATTAAAACACAACCCAGTCCCACACGGGACGCATCGCAGTAGACTGTGAAGTCCTCATTACTAGTTGGCAGAGCTAACACTGGTGCTGAAGTCAACCTCTTCTTTAGCTCTTCAAAGCTCTCTTCACACTAGTCGGTCCACATGAACCTCTGGTTCTTCTTAGTCAATTTGGTCATGGGAGCTGCAATCTTAGAGAAGTCCTGAACAAACCTCTTGTAGTAACCTGCCAAACCCAAAAAGCTCTTGATCTCTGTCACTGTAGTGGGTCTAGGCCAGTTAGCTACGGCTTCCACCTTCTTGGGGTCTACCTCTATTCCATTTTCTGACACCACATGCCCCAAGAATGAAATGCTCCTCAACCAGAATTCACACTTGGAGAACTTGGCATACAAGCCATGTTCCCTCAAGGTCTGCAGAACTAACCTCAGATGATGGGCATGCTCCTCTGCATTCTTGGAATACACTAAGATATCATCTATGAAGACAATAACGAAGCGATCCAGGTATTGGATAAACACTCGGTTCATGAGATCCATGAATGCTGCAGGGGCATTGGTCAACCCGAACGGCGTCACAAGGAACTCATAGTGCCCATATCTGGTCCTGAATGCTGTTTTCGGCACATCCTCTTCTCTTATCCTCAACTGATGGTACTCTGATCTCAGATCTATCTTGGAGAAACAACTTGCTCCTGCTAGCTGGTCGAATAGATCGTCGATCCTTGGCAATGGGTACTTATTCTTGGTAGTGACTTTGTTCAACTGCCTGTAGTCGATACAAAGTCTAAGGGATCCATCTTTCTTTTTCACGAACAGCACTGGAGCACCCCAAGGTGAGGTACTCGGTCGGATGAAGCCCTTATCTACCAACTCTTGCAATTGCTCCTTAAGCTCCTTCAATTCTGCTGGAGCCATCCTGTAGGGAGGGATAGAGATCGGTCTCGTTCCAGGCATCAATTCAATTTCAAACTCTATCTCCCTAGCAGGTGGTAAACCTGGCAGCTTGTCTGGGAAAACATCTAAAAACTCACTGACCACAAGCACTGAGGCGGGCTCTCTGACATGACTATCCAGCTCTCTCATATGAGCTAGAAAACCCTGACAATCCCTCCTGAGTAGCCTACGAGCCTGTAGGGCTGATATCAAACCTCTAGGTGTACCCCTCCTATCTCCTCTGAAGACAACCTCTGACCCATCCTGACATCTGAATCTAACTACCTTGTCTTTGCAATCCAAGGTAGCACCATGGGTAGATAGCCAATCTATCCCTAGAATGACGTCAAAATCTGTCAAATCTAGAACCACAAGGTCGGCAGAAAGGCATCTTCCCTTAACAAAAACTGGACTACACTGGCAGACTGACTCTGCCACTGACGGGTCATACTTAAGTCCACTGACCCATAGGGGGCACTCTAACCTAGAGACCATCAACCCCAACCTCTCGACGGCCCTCGGAGCAATGAAAGAATGAGATGCACCAGGGTCCATTAAGGCATAAACATCAGAACAACCAATGATGAGATTACCTGACACCACTGTGTTTGATGCATTTGCCTCCTGCTGAGTCATCGTGAAGATCCGTGCTGGAGCTAACGGACCCTCACCCCTGAAACCCGCTGAAGAAGAGGCTGCCCCTCTCCCTCTGCCTCTGCCACTAGTCTGAGTCGCGGCTGGAGCTGCTGGCTGAGCCACACTACTAGAAGCTGTCTGTTGAGACTGAGTTACATAAGCTGCTCTGGGACACTCCCGTGCCATGTGTCCCTCCTGCCCACATCTGAAGCAGGCTGTCGTCCCAAATCGACATACTCCTTTGTGCGGCTTCCCACACTTCATACATACTGCATTATCTACACCTGAGCTCGAGCCACTTCCTAATCCCAGACCTAACTTGATCTTGTTCCAGAACTTGTTCTTCTTAGACTTGGCCTTACCCCACCTTTTACTACCTGAAGCTGCTGCACTCAGAGAAGAAGGGTCTAACCTTCCCCCACCTGGGGTCTTGGAACCAGAAGGTTGTGCCACTGACTGCTTGACTGTCCCCTGAATGATGGCACTAGCCTCCATTTTTCGGGCCATATCCACTATGGCATGGAAGCTCTCCCTATCTGCTGACTGGATCAAGGAGGAATACCTGGAATGAAGCTTCATGATATACCTCCTAGCCTTCTTCTGATATGTATCAAGGGTATGCCCTGCAAACGGCAACAACTCCAAGAACCTGTCTGTGAACTCCTCTACACCCATTTCCTCCGTCTGCCTCAACTGCTCAAATTCAATCATCTTCAACTCTCTTGAACTGTCAAGGAAGGCCCATCCAGCAAAATCATTAGCAAACTCCTCTCATGAAAGACTGTCCACCCTCGGGCTCACATAATTTTTAAACCACTCTCGGGCCTTCTTACACTTTAGTGTGAACCCAGCCATCTGAATGGCTCTACTGTCATCAGCCCCTAACTCATCTGTAATCGTTTTGACCCTCTCAAGATACACAAACGGGTCATCACCTGTTTCAAACTGGGGAGCACCCAGCTTCATGTAATCAGTCATCTTGACCTTGCTCCCTTCAGATGAGCTAGGTTTTGGTACTTGGGTTTCTGGGACAGTAGGTTCTGCTGGTGGTGGAGGAGGTGCAGCATCCCCCGGGGTAGGGTTTGCTGGACCTGGGTAGAAAGATGGGGGTGGGTACATAGGGTATTGTGAGTATGATGGGTAAAAAGGTGGGTATGGCATGTGAGAGTGATAAGGGTTAAAGCTGGGGTAATCCGATGTACCTCCCATCGAATACCCGGGGTTCTGCGAAAAGGGTGGGTAATAGGATGGCTGAACAAATCCCGAGGCCTGAGTGCCTCCTTGGGACTCTCCCATGCCCTCTTCAGACAAACTCACTCCTAGACTGCCATCCCTCCTCTGATCCACATTCATTTCATTCCCCACATCTTCCGACATTCCACCTTGCACAGTTCCTCTTCTGCTCACATCAAAAGACCTTCTAGGGTCCCTTGATGTTCTCTCCCTGCTAGACCTGCAGGACATTGCCCTAGGCAATGCTGGAGGACGGGCATCAGTGCCCTCGTCCTGGGGTGGTACTTCAGTCAATCGTGCAGATCGACGAGTTCCTCTCATCTTGCTTACTGAAAAACAGCACACATCACATAAACATTAACATCAAATGGTTCATGTGCAAACACATGAACCCACATCACATACATCACATACATAGCATATCATTTAATGCACATGTATATAATCATGGCATTTCACATCATTATTCAAGACAGGACTCTACATCCTATCCTAGTGGACATGATTTTTCCTATTGTGCTTGACCTTCTAGAACACATATGAGCCCGACACTCTAGGTCCGACCATATGAACCTGGCTCTAATACTAATCTGTAACGACCCGGAAATTGGACCGCTACCGACGCTAGGATCCAGATCGGCTTAAGGCCGCCGGGACCCGTAGCAAGCCAAACATTCATCCTGTAAACCTGTTTAATCCCATTCATGATTAACACATACATAAAAATTTTGAACTTTTCTTTTCATTCATTGACCAAACTCAACCTGTGCATGCACTATCACATACATAATCATCAACCCCACACTGGAGTCCTCAACAATGCTCCAATGGGGTAACATAACATATATTAAGTTTGGTTTACATAAACATCATTAGAATCATGTACTCAAAGGGGATTAACAACATACTAGGGTCAAGCACAATTCTATCCTCAATAATACCATTACATTACATAAATGTTTAACACTACTCATTACATTACTGTACTAAACATTACATTTCAACATTTATCATGTCCATCACTAGCTATTACATGACCAAGACTTTACTCTAGCTGACCTCCTGGTCTATCTTGTACCTGCAAACCTGGGGATTAAGGGAGTGGGGTGAGCTACTAGAGCTCAGTGAGCAGAATAATAAAACATTGTATTTAAAACATATGATATCATGAAATGCATCACAGCACAAACAATTCACATCAAGGATGGTCTTGTCACCAATAGTCCTCAACATATCCAATAGTGCCAGGGGCGTAGAATGGGCCTCGACATGGTCTTCCTCTTATCATAACATACATAACATAACATTCCTATAATGCCAGGGGCGTAGAATGGGCCTCGACCTGGTCTTTCTCTTATCATAGTGCCAGGGGCATAGAATGGGCCTCGACCTGGACTTCCATACCATACCATATAACATCATATCAACCATACGAGGACTAAAGGATCATTCAATACTCATCCACATCATCATCATATTATGCAATGCAACATATTCGTGAGTTCTAATGCAAACAACCTAATATATTTCATGGCATTCGTGATGCATGGACATGCTAAAAAACTGATGTATTTACTTTGAAACATATAGAGTTGTTCTACTCACCTCTGGCTAGCTCTGACCAGACACTGAAGCAGCTGACTCACTGCTGGGGTCCTCGGTTCCTCGGGTCCGAACCTACACAGGTGGACTCAAATGAGGGACCAAACATCCAAGAACATGACTCTAAAATACTCCCCCAAAAACCCCCTAAAACACCTTAAAACAATCACATAAATCATGCAAAGGAAGGCTGGATAGGGCACTTTCGGCGGCAGGTTCGGCGGCCGAAAGGCCCTCTAGAGCCGAAAGTCATGCACCTTCAGCGGCACTTTCGGCGGCCGAAGGTTCCCTCCAGAGACGAAACTCATGCATGTTCGGCGGCACCTTCGGCGGTCGAAACTCCTTTCCAGAGCCGAAAGTCCACTTTCGGGGGCAGGGTTCGGCAACCGATTCATGCTACCACAGGTAGGTTCGGCGGCCGAAAGAGCCTTCGGCTGCCGAACCTGAGTTCTTCCAAAGGGCAGAAACTCAGCCATCCACATGCATAAACACCTCCCAACTCATTCAAATATGCATTTACCTATTCTACAACAAGCAAACTCAAGCCAACAAGCCTAAAGGGGTCTCAAACTATCCTAAACCCCAATTACAACACATCAAACATACATAAACATCATACATTGCTAAAAAACTCAATATAAACCCATAAACTCAAAAATAACCTAAACATGCATTTCTACCCCACCAAACTCATAAAACTTGTTTAAAACATACTAGAATGGCAGGATCGAAGCTTACCTCTTAAAGATCTAGAGCAGAAACGATCCTAACTTAGAGATGGGGGAGATCTCAACTCCTTGGTCTCCAAGCTCCAAAACTTGCTCAAAGTTCACAAATCTTCAAAAACCAAGTAACACTTGTCAAAACTTGAAAGATTGGAAGCAAAAACATCAAAAACGACCATGGGAGGGCATGGACTCACCGTTGGCCGAAAATGTGGAGAAAACTCGCCCGTTTCGGCCATGGAGCCCTTTTATAGGGGCTGCCAGACCACCTTTCGGCAGCCTAAAGTGCCTCTAAAGCTCATGCAAGTTCGGCGGCCGAACCTTTGCCACTTTCGAAAGCCTAACTTGTGCCCCTAAACTATCCAATGTTCGGCGGCCGAACCTGGAAATGCCTCCATAGTCTATTTCATTCAAAACTCAATTCCTTTCTTGCTTAAAATCATAAAACACATTAAAACATTTTATGAAAACATGATTTTACCCTTCTAGAGGTTTCCGACATCCGAGATTCCACCGGATGGTAGGAATTCCGATACCGGAGTCTAGCCGGGTATTACATCAAGGATGGAATTGTCACCAATAGCCTCTACAGTCCAACTGTGCCAGAATGTAGAATGGGTCCTAGTCTTTCTCTTACATAGTGCCAGCGAACGTAGAATGGGTCCCACTAGACTTTCACACTGTAACATACATATCATATCGTCTCTTATCACATCGAGGGCTATGGATCATCCAATACCCATCCACATCAACATCACATTATGCAATGCAATATATTCGTGAATTCTAATGCAAACAACCTATTTCATAACATGGCATTCGTGATGCATGATCATGCTGAAGAATTTCATTGATTTAAAATCATAGTTTAGTTCTAATCACCTCAGGCTGACACTGAAGCAGCTAACTCACTGCTGGGGTCCCCGGTTCCTCGGGTCCGAACCTACACAGGTGGACTCAAATGAGGGACCAAACATATACTAATATGATTCTAAACAATCCCCCAAAAACCCACTAAAATATTATAAAATAATCATGGAAATCATGCAAAGGAAGGCTGAACAGGGCACCTTCGGCGGCAGGTTCGGCGGCCGAAAGTCCCTCCAGAGCCGAAAGTCATGCACCTTCAGCGGCACCTTCGGCGGCCGAAAGTGCCAGACAGATCCGAAACTCACCCACCTTCGGTGTAACGACCCCAAAATGGACCGTCACCGGCGCTAGGATTCAGGTCGGCTTAAGGCCGCCAAAACCCGTAGCAAGCCTGCTATACTCTCTGTGTACCTGTAAAACTCATACATGATCATATATTTTCTGTGAAAATAAAAACTCTTTGCTCTGAACTAAGGCTTAACCTGTGCATGCACTATCTCTGTACTCTGTACTCTGTACCCCTGACTAGAGCTTGCTCTAGCTGGGTTAACTCATACCTGTTAAGCCTAGTTTTTCACATACAGTAAAACAGATATACATATACAGATCATGTTATGAACAACATCACTAAGTCAAGCACATCTCTACCTGTATACACAACTATTACATCTTTTCCATATTACATGTCCATTCTAAGCTATTACAAGTCTCTTTACTCTTTACTTTTTTGGCCTTCTGCTGCTCTCCTTTCTATACTGTACACTGAACCTGCAAAACTGGGGTTAAGGGAGTGGGATGAGCTCTATAGCCCAGTGAGTAGAACAGGAAAACATCTCATTAAAATATGATCTTATGGAATGCGTCATAACACAGACAAATCACATCAAGAGTAAACCTGTCACCACATAGTCCCAGTAACTCTGTGCCAGGGCGTAGAATCGAGCACCTGGTCTTCCTGTCATATATGTATATGTGTATATAACACCTCTGTACTTACCATTGCCAGGGCGTAGTCAAAGGCTCCTGGTCTTTACTATAACTGCCAGGGCGTAGTCAAAGGCTCATGGACTTCCTGTCTGAGACTATTGGATCATTCAGCATTCACTCACATCATCAAATAACTATGCAATGCAACATATTCGTGTACGCTAATGCAAACAACCTGCTGTATACTCATGATGCATGAACTATGCTGAAAGCAATTTATATCTCAATTAAAAGTATTCAGTTTAGTTCCACTCACCTCTGGCTATCTGGACTGACTGAATCTGCAGGCTCTGAACACTCTGGAGCAGTACTCACTGCTGCTCTCTCTGGTTCCTCTGGTCTGTAACTATACAGATGGACTCAAATGAGGGACCAAACTAGCTTATGAACAACTCTATGAAATTCCCCAAGAATCCCCTTAAACTCATGCTAACATCCATGCAAAGTATGCAAAGGAAAGCTGGACAGGACACTTTCGGCGGCAGGTTCGGCGGCCGAAAGTCCTCTCCAGAGACGAAACTCAAGCACCTTCGGCGGCCAAACTTCCACTTTCGGCTGCCGAATCCTTTCGGGGGCAAGTTTCGGAGGCTGAAAGGCACTCCAGAGACGAAAGTCTCTAACCTTCGGCGGCACCTTCGGCGGCCGAACTTCCCTCCAGAGCCGAAAGTCCAAAAGCTCAGGGGCAAGTTTGGGCAGCCGAAGCCACCTCCTCTCACTACCTCAGAGGTTCGGCGGCCGAATGTTCTTTCGGCTGCCGAACCTGAGTTCATCAGCAGGGCAGAAACTTGCCCTGCCTCTCGCCAAATGCCCAAAACTCCTCTCACACGCAACCACCTCTATCCTCAACTTGCATACACTCATGTATATGCTCAAAGGGGTAAAAAACTAGCTAAAAACCCCAAACACACAACACAAACAACACGGAAACAAGCTTTATACACAAAAGCATCAAAACCTCTCTTTTTACCCTATTCATGCAACTCTCTCCACAAACCCCATAAAACCTTCAGAAAACATAAAAACAAGTTCAGGATCTTCACTTACCTCTTGAAACCAAAAAGATGAACGATCCTCACGTGGAGTTTTGGAGCAACTCTCCTTCAAACTCTCCAAACTTCACAACTTTAAGTTTTTAGCTTAAAACCTTCAAAATACCATCAAAACTAATCAAATGTTTGCATGATTGGATAAAAACATGAAAGAACACTCACAAAGGACAGGGTCTCACCTTAGAAGACAAAAGAAACGGTGCTCTTACCGCTTCAACCGACTGAGGGCCATTTATAGGTGGCTGGCCAGACCACCTTCGGCGGCCACACGTGAAACCGAAAGCATGCATGTTCGGCGGCCGAACCTCAACTTCGGCGGCCGAACCTGGCTTTTCTGCCTTGGTTCATTTCATTCACAAAACTCATTTCCTTATGCATTAACACTATAAAACATACCAAAACATATTAGAAAAACATCACTCTCACCCTTCTAGAGCCTTCCGACATCCGAAACTCCATCGAAAAGTAGAATTCTGATGCCGGACTCTAGCCGGGTATTACATTCTCCCCCCCTTAAGAACATTCGTCCTCGAATGGACCTAAAACAAACAATGAACACATAAAAAGGAGGAAACTAACCTCAAAACAAATATGGATACTGCTGGAGCATAGACTCCCGCGTCTCCCAGGTGCACTCTTCTAGATTATGGTGGTTCCACAGAACTTTCACCATTGGGATCTCTTTGTTCCTTAGCTGTCTGACCTGTGTGTCCAAAATCCGCACTGGCTGCTCTATATAGGTGAGATCTGTAAGAATCTCTACCTCAGGCTCACTCAGAACCTGATTCGGATCTGACACAAACTGCCGTAGCATAGAAACATGAAATACCGGGTGAATTCTCTCCATAGAAGCAGGTAAATCCAGCTTATACGACACATTTCCGATCCTCTGCAATACCTCAAAGGGTCCAATGTACTGGGGAGCTAATTTACCCTTCTTCCCAAAACGAACCACTCCTTTCATTGGAGACACTTTAAGCAAGACCCAATTACCCTCTTGGAACTCTAATTGTTTTCTGCGAACGTCGGCATAACTTTTCTGTCTACTCTGCGCTGTTCTAATTCTCTCTCTGATCATGGGCACCACTCTACTGGTAATCTCTACTAATTCTGGCCCTGCAAGAGCCTTCTCTCCTATCTCTTCCCAGCAAACAGGGGATCTGCACTTCCTCCCATACAAAGCTTCATACGGAGCCATCCCTATGCTAGCATGATGGCTGTTATTGTAGGCAAACT
Source organism: Manihot esculenta (assembly GCF_001659605.2). NCBI lineage: Eukaryota > Viridiplantae > Streptophyta > Magnoliopsida > Malpighiales > Euphorbiaceae > Manihot > Manihot esculenta. The sequence goes on along the minus strand of NC_035167.2, from coordinate 7,736,125 downwards.
CCACCAAAGGTAGATGCTGCCTCCAAGAACCGCCAAAGTCTAACACACACAGTCGAAGCATATCCTCTATGGTCTGGATGGTCCTTTCTGACTGTCCATCAGTCTGTGGGTGGAAAGCAGTGCTAAACGCCAATCTCGTGCCCATCGCACTCTGCAAACTTTGCCAAAATCTGGAGGTAAACTGAGGTCCTCTGTCTGAAACTATAGACACTGGAACTCCATGTAATCTCACTATCTCATCCAGATAGATCTGTGCCAACTTATCCACAGAATAGGTACTCCGAACTGGAAGAAAATGAGCAGATTTTGTGAGTCTGTCTACAATCACCCATATAGAGTCTATCCTATTGGACGTTGCTGGTAGACCCACTACAAAATCCATAGCTATGTTCTCCCATTTCCATTCTAGAATCGGCAATGGGTTAAGCATTCCAGCTGGTTTCTGATGCTCTAGTTTCACCCTCTGGCAAACCTCACAGGCTGTCACAAACTGCACCACTTCTTTCTTCATGGCTGGCCACCAATAGACTCTTTTCAGATCCTGGTACATCTTGCTGGCTCCTGGGTGAACACTATACCGCGCATTATGAGCTTCCCTCATAATGTCTTCCTTTACACTGCTCCTATTTGGTACACAAAGTCGACTCCCATAGCGAAGGATCCCTTTACTGTCAAATCTGAACTCTGCACTGTTGCCTGACTGAACAGTCCTGGTAATTTTCATCAACTCTGGGTCCTCGTGCTGTCTCTGAGCTATCTGCTCCAGAAACACAGGTGTCACTCTCATCTGTGCGATCAATGCACCTATACCAGACAACTCTAGCTGTAACCCTTCTTCTAAGAGCTTATAAAGCTCCATCACTACTGGTCTCCGCTCTGCTGCTATATGGGATAAACTGCCTAGTGACTTCCGGCTTAGGGCGTCTGCCACAACATTCGCCTTACCCGGATGATACTGGATCTTACAATCATAATCACTGATCAACCTCAATTCAGCTCTCTCTAACTCAAGATGTACTGTAAACTCTTATGATCGGTGAAGATCTCGCATTTAACCCCGTAGAGGTAATGCCTCCACATCTTGAGTGCAAAAATAACTGCTGCCATCTCTAGGTCATGGGTTGGGTAATTCAACTCGTGCTTCTTCAACTGTCTAGAAGCATAAGCTATCACCCTATCACTCTGCATCAAAACACAGCCCAATCCCACTCGAGATGCATCACAGAACACTGTGAAATCCTCATTACTAACAGGCAGAGCTAACACTGGTGCTGTTGTCAATCTCCTCTTGAGCTCCTCAAAGCTCTCTTCACACTGGTCTGACCAGACAAACTTCTGGTTCTTCTGAGTCAGTTTGGTCATAGGAGCTGCTATCTTTGAGAAATTCTGAACGAACCTCCTGTAGTAACCTGCCAGTCCCAGAAAGCTTTTAATCTCAGTCACTGTAGTGGGTCTGGGCCAGTTAACTACAGCCTCTATCTTCTTGGGATCTACCTCAATACCCTCTGCTGATACCACATGTCCCAAGAAGGAAATGCTCCTCAACCAAAACTCACACTTCGAGAACTTGGCATATAAACCATGCTCTCTCAGTGTCTGCAGAACTATCCTCAGATGCTGGGCATGCTCCTCTGCATCTCTGGAATACACTAAAATATCATCGATAAAAACAATGACAAAGTGATCCAGAAACTCACTGAAAACTCTGTTCATGAGATCCATGAATGCTGCAGGGGCGTTAGTCAACCCGAACGGCATCACTAAGAACTCATAATGCCCATATCTGGTCTTGAAAGCTGTCTTTGGCACATCTGCCTCTCTGACTCTCAACTGATGATACCCGGATCTTAGATCTATTGTCGAGAAACAACCTGCTCCAGCTAGCTGGTCAAATAGATCATCAATCCTAGGTAGAGGATACCTATTCTTGGTAGTGACCTTGTTCAACTGTCTGTAGTCGATACAAAGTCTGAGGGATCCATCCTTCTTTCTGACAAAGAGCACTGGAGCACCCCAAGATGAGGTACTAGGGCGGATGAAACCCTTATCTACCAAATCCTGCAACTGCTCTTTTAACTCTTTTAACTCTGCTGGAGCCATCCTGTAGGGAGGAATCGAGATAGGTCTGGTATCAGGCAGCAATTCTATTTCAAACTCTATCTCCCTACCAGGTGGTAGTCCTGGAAGTTCGTCTGGGAACACATCGAGAAACTCTCGGACTACTGGTACTATGGCTGGTTCCCTAACCTGACTGTCTAGCTCTCTCACATGAGCTAGAAACCCTTGACAACCCCTCCTAAGCAAACGACGAGCCTGAAGGGCTGAAATCATACCTCTGGGTGTACCTCTCCTGTCTCCTCTGAAGACATACTCTGACCCATCCTGGTCTCTGAGACTAACTATCTTCTCTCTACAGTCCAAAGTAGCACTATATGCAGATAGCCAATACATCCCTAGAATGACATCAAAATCTGTCAAGTCTAGAACCACAAGGTCAGCTGGAAGGCATCTACCCTCTATAAACACTGGACTGAAACGATAGACTGACACTGCCACTGATGGGTCACATTTAGGTCCACTGACCCAGAGAGGATACTCTAACTCAGAACTGATCAAACCCAATCTCTCTATGGCTCTCGACGCAATAAAGGAATGAGAAGCACCGGGGTCCATCAAAGCATACACATCTGAGCACCCAATGATAAGATTACCTGACACCACTGTGTTCGACGTGTTAGCCTCCTCCTGTGTCACAGTGAAAATCCGTGCTGGGGCTACCGGATTTCCACCTCGGGAACCTGCTGCTGAAGTAGAGGCTGCCCCTCTCCCTCTCCCTCTGCCACTACTCTGAGGCATGACTGGAGCTGCTGGCTGCACCACACTGCCTGAACTCATCTGCTGGGATGGTGCAAAAGTCACCTGAGGACAATCCCGAGCAATATGCCCTTCCTGTCCACATCTAAAACAAGCTGTAGATCCCAACCGACAAACTCCTCCATGTGGTTTTCCGCATCTTCTGCATACTGGAGCTGTGCCAGAGCTTGAGCCACTACCTATTCCCAGACCTGACTTGACTTTATTCCAGAACTTACTCTTTATTCCTTTTGCTCTATCCCATCTCTTGCTGCCTGAAGTGCCTGCACTGGGGGCCTTAGAACCCGAAGCCTGTGCCTTTGACTGTTTCTGAATATTGGCACTAGCTTCCATTTTCCTGGCGGCGTCCACTATCGTGTGGAAACTCTCCTTTTCTGCTGGAAGAATCAAGGAAGAATACCTGGGATGCAGTCTCATAGTATATCTCCTTGCCTTCTTCTGATCAGTATCATAGGCTTGACCCACATACTGAAGCAAATCCAGGAATTTATCTGTAAATTCATCAACACTCATTTCATCTGTTTGTCTTAACTGTTCAAACTCTATGACTTTCATCTCCCTAGAACTGTCAGGAAAAGCCCACCCTGCAAACTCATTGGCGAACTCTCCCCAAGACATACTGTTCATCCTGGGTTCCACATAATTCTTGACCCATTCTCTGGCCTTCTTGCATTTAAGTGTAAACCCTGCCATCTCCATGGCTCTACTATCATCAGCTTCCAATTCACTAGTTATCATCCTAACTGATATGAGGTAGTCAAAAGGATCATCTCCCGTGTTGTATTTAGGAGCATCCAATTTCAAGTACTCCGTCATTTGCACTTTACCTCCAGATGAGCTAGGTTGATGTCTGTCAACAACAGGGGCTACTGGTTCTGGTGGTGGTGGTACTGGGACATTTGGCTCTGTGTGTGCTGCACTTGGATGAGTAGGGGAAGGGGGATACATAGGATATGGTGGATAGTAAGGAGGATACGGCATATATGGCATGTAAGGAGGATATGGGACAAAACTAGAGTACTCCGACATACCTCCCATTGGATACTCTGGGTCCTGCGGAAAGGCTGGATAGCCAAAACCTGAGGCCTGAACGCCTACCTGCGACTCTCCCATACCTTCCTCAAATCTGCCTATACCCATACTATCATCTCTAGACCGGTCAATCTCCATTGCCTCCCTCCTTTCCTCGGATCTTTCTCCTCTCGCTGTTCCCCTTCTGCTCTCGTCTACAGACCTTCTAGGGTCTATTGATGTACCTTCCCTGCTAGATCGCTGAGACCTTGCCCTTGGCAATGCAGGAGGACGAGCAGTTGGTCTCTCACTATCTGGTGGGACTCCAGTCAATCGAGCTGATCGATGAATTCCTCTCATCTTTACTCTCTGAAAAACAACACATAACATAACACTTTAGCACATAAACATCAATAAAGCACATGCATAACTCATGGTGTAATGACCCTAAAATGGACCGTCACCGGCGCTAGGACTCAGGTCGGCTTAAGGCCGCCAGAACCCGTAGCAAGCCTGCTATACTCTCTGTGTACCTGGAAAACTCATACATGATCATACATTTTCTGTGAAAAATAAAATCTCTTTTCTGAACCAAGGCTTAACCTGTGCATGCACTATCTCTGTACTCTGTACGCTGTACCCCTGACTAGAGCTTACTCTAGATGGGTTAACTCATACCTGTTAAGCCTGGTTTTCACACATACAGGAAAACATATACATAGACAGATCATGTACAAAACAACATATTTACATCACAAGTCAAGCACATTTGGAACTGAAAACATAACTATTACATCTCTTTAACATTACATGTCCACTCTACACTATTACACATCTCTTTACTCTTTCTGTATCCTGCTGGACTGTCCCTGTACACTGTATACGGAACCTGCAAAACTGGGGTTAAGGGAGTGGGATGAGCTCTATAGCCCAGTGAGTAGAACAGTAAAACATCTCAGTAAAACATGATCTCATGGAATGCACCATAGCACAGACAAGCCACATCAAGAGTAAACCTGTCACCACATAGTCCCAGTAACTCTGTGCCAGGGCGTAGAATCGAGCACCTGGTCTTCCTGTCATATATGTATATGTGTATATAACACCTCTGTAGTTACCATTGCCAGGGCGTAGTCAAAGGCTCCTGGACTTGCTATACCTGCCAGGTCGTAGTCAAAGGCTCCTGGACTTGCTATACCTGCCAGGGCGTAGTCAAAGGCTCATGGACTTCCTGTCTGCGACTATGGGATCATTCAGCATTTACCCACATCAACAAATAACGATGCAATGCAACATATTCGTGGATACTAATGCAATCAACCTAAGGCATAATCATGATGCATGAGATATGCTAAAACATTCCATTGTGCAAGTAAAAGAATTAAGTTTAGTTCCACTCACCTCCGGCTATCTGAACTGACTGACTCTGCAGGCTCTGATCACTCTGGAGCAGTACTCACTGCTGCTCTCTCTGGTTCCTCTGATCTGTACCTATACAGATGGACTCAAATGAGGAACCAAACAAGCTGATGAATAACTCTAGTAAACTCCCCAGGAATACCCTTAAACTCACTCTAACATCCATGCAAAGCATGCAAAAGAAAGCTGGACAGAACATTTTCGGCGGCAGGTTCGACGGCCGAAAGTCCTCTCCAGAGACGAAACTCAAGCACCTTCGGCGGCCGAATCTTAAGCTTCGGCGGCCGAACCCTTTCGGGGGCAAGTTTCGGGGGCCAAAAGGCACTCCAGAGACGAAAGTCTCTAACCTTCGGCGGCAAATTCGGCGGCCGAATCCCCCAAACAGAGCCGAACATTCAAAACTCGCGGGGGTAAGCTGTGGCAGCCTAAGCCACCATGCAAGAGGTTCGGCGGCCGAATGAACCTTCGGCTGTCGAACCTGAGTTCCTCCAGAACTCAGCCCCGACGGCAAACAAGCTCCTCCATCCCTTCCAGCTCTCAAAACATGAATACCTCAACTCCTCAACACACATATACTCATGTATATGTACAAAGGGGTCCAAAACTACCTAAAAACCCCAACAAACACATCAAACAAAACACATATCATGCTTACAAGCTAAACCATCAAAAACACCCTTTGTCACCTAAGCATGCATCTCTACCCAAACCTTCATAAACCTTCTGTAAAACAATAAAACATGTTCAAGATCTTCACTTACCTCCTGTATACAAGAAGATGCACGATCTGAACAAAGAAAACTCTCTCACACTCATAAACTCTCAAACCTAAGCTTTTTGCTTCAAAACCTTCACCACCTTGTGAAAACCAACAAAACACACACCTTTGCAGGAGCTGTACCATATAAGAGATGTGGCCAAGCTTCTGGACAGGGTGTGGAGCCAACATCTGTCCAAAATGCTGACTAAGGAATGCTCAATAGTTGGCTAGCCATCTCAGCTTCGGCTGCCGAATCGCATGCAAAACCATGCAACATTCGGGGGCCGAACCTGAACTTCGGAAGCCAAACATTGGGCACTTTCGGCGGCCGAACTTACCTTCGGCGGCCGAACATGGCAAAATTCTCCATAGCCTTTTCTCTTCCAACCTCAAACCAATTCATTCAGCATAACACTGGAGTAAAACATAAATCCTACCCGTCTAGAGGCTTCCGACATCCCGAATTCCACCGGAAAGTAGAATTCCGATGCCGGTCTCCAGCCGGGTATTACATTCTCCCCCCCTTAAGAACATTCGTCCTCGAATGATTCGACACCAAATAACACAACAAACGGAGGAAACTAACCTCAAAACAAATAGGGATACTGCTGGAGCATCGACTCTCGCGTCTCCCAGGTGCACTCTTCTAGATTATGGTGGTTCCACAGGACTTTCACCATCGGAATCTCTTTGTTCCTTAGCTGTCTGATCTGTGTGTCCAGAATCCGCACTGGCTGCTCTATATAGGTGAGATCCGTATGAATCTCCACCTCAGGCTCACTCAACACCTGATTCGGATCTGACACAAACTGCCGTAGCATAGAAACATGAAATACCGGGTGAATTCGCTCCATAGAAGCAGGTAAATCCAGCTTATACGACACATTTCCGATCCTCTGCAACACCTCAAAGGGTCCAATGTACCGTGGAGCTAATTTACCCTTTTTCCCAAAACGAACCACTCCTTTCATTGGAGACACTTTCAGCAATACCCAATTACCCTCCTGGAACTCTAACTGCTTTCTGCGAACGTCTGCATAACTTTTCTGTCTGCTCTGCGCTGTTTTGATTCTCTCTCTGATCATGGGCACCATTCGACTGGTCAGTTCTACTAACTCTGGCCCTGCAAGAGCCCTCTCTCCTATCTCTTCCCAGCAAACAGGGGATCTGCACTTCCTCCCATCCAAAGCTTCATAAGGAGCCATTCCTATGCTAGCATGATGGTTGTTATTGTAGGCAAACTCCACCAAAGGTAGATACTACCTCCAAGAACCGCCAAAGTCTAACACACACAGTCGAAGCATATCCTCGATGGTCTGGATGGTCCTCTCTGATTGTCCATCCGTCTGTGGGTGGAAAGCAGTGCTAAACTCTAATCTCGTGCCCAAAGCACTCTGCAGACTTCGCCAAAAGCGGGAGGTAAACTGAGGTCCTCTGTCTGACACTATAGACACTGGAACTCCATGTAATCGCACGATCTCATCCAGATAGACCTGTGCCAACTTATCCACAGAATAGGTACTCCGTACTGGCAGAAAATGAGCAGATTTCGTGAGTCTGTCCACTATCACCCATATAGAGTCTATCCTGTTGGACGTAGCTGGTAAACCCACTACAAAATCCATGGCTATGTTCTCCCATTTCCACTCTGGAATCGGCAATGGGTTAAGCATTCCTGCTGGTTTCTGATGCTCTAGTTTCACCCTCTGGCAAACCTCACAGGCTGTTACGAACTGTGCCACTTCTTTCTTCATAGCTGGCCACCAATAGACCCTTTTTAGATCCTGATACATCTTGGTGGCTCCTGGGTGAACACTATACCTTGCATTATGAGCTTCCCTCATAATGTCTTCCTTCACACTGCCCCTATCTGGCACACAAAGTCGACTCCCATAGCGAAGGATCCCTTTGCTATCAAATTTGAACTCTGCATTGTTGCCTGACTGAACAGTCCTGGCAATTTTCATTAACTCAGGGTCCTCATGCTGTCTCTGAGCTATCTGCTCCAGAAACACAGGTGTCACTCTCATCTGTGCTATCAACGCACCTGTACCAGACAACTCTAGCTGTAATCCCTCGTCTAAGAGCTTATAAAGCTCCATCACAACTGGTCTCCGCTCTGCTGCTATATGGGATAGACTGCCTAGTGACTTCCGGCTTAGGGCGTCTGCCACAACATTTGCCTTACCCGGATGATACTGGATCTTACAATCATAATCACTGAGCAATTCAATCCATCTTCTCTGCCTCAAATACAACTCTCTCTGACTCAAGATGTACTGTAAACTCTTGTGATCGGTGAAGATCTCGCATTTCACCCCGTAGAGGTAATGCCGCCACATCTTAAGTGCAAAGATAACTGCTGCCATCTCTAGGTCATGGGTGGGGTAATTCAACTCGTGCTTCTTCAACTGTCTAGAAGCATAAGCTATCACCCTCTTACTCTGCATCAACACACAACCCAATCCCACTCGAGATGCATCACAGAACACTGTGAAATCCTCATTACTCACAGGCAGAGCTAACACTGGTGCTGTTGTCAATCTCCTTTTGAGCTCTTCAAAGCTCTCTTCACACTGGTCTGACCAGACAAACTTCTGGTTCTTCTGAGTTAATTTGGTCATCGGAGCTGCTATCTTTGAGAAGTTCTGAACGAACCTCCTGTAGTAACCTGTCAGTCCTAGAAAGCTTTTAATCTCAGTCACTGTTGTGGGTCTAGGCCAGTTAGCTACAGCCTCTATCTTCTTGGGGTCTACCTCAATACCATCTGCTGATACCACGTGTCCCAAGAAGGCAATGCTCCTCAACCAAAACTCACACTTCGAGAACTTGGCATACAAACCATGCTCTCTCAGTGTCTGCAAAACTATCCTCAGATGCTGGGCATGCTCTTCTGCATCTCTGGAATACACTAAAATATCATCGATGAAAACAATGACAAAGTGATCCAGAAACTCACTGAAAACTCGGTTCATGAGATCCATGAATGCTGCAGGGGCGTTAGTCAACCCGAACGGCATCACTAAGAACTCATAATGCCCATATCTGGTCCTGAAAGTTGTCTTAGGCACATCTGCCTCTCTGACTCTCAACTGATGATACCCGGATCTCAGATCTATTTTAGAGAAACAACCTGCTCCAGCTAGCTGGTCAAATAGATCATCAATCCTAGGTAGAGGATACCTATTCTTGATAGTGACCTTGTTCAACTGTCTGTAGTCGATACAAAGTCTGAGGGATCCATCCTTCTTTCTGACAAAAAGCACTGGAGCACCCCAAGGTGAGGTACTAGGGCGGATGAAACCCTTATCTACCAAGTCCTGCAACTGTTCTTTTAACTCTTTTAACTCTGCTGGTGCCATCCTGTAGGGAGGAATAGAGATAGGTCTGGTACCTGGCAGCAATTCAATTTCAAACCCTATCTCCCTATCAGGTGGGAGTCTTGGTAAATCGTCTGGGAACACATCGAGAAACTCTCGGACTACTGGTACGGTGGCTGGTTCCCTAACCTGACTGTCTAGCTCTCTCACATGAGCTAGAAACCCCTAACAACCCCTCCGAAGCAAACGACGAGCTTGAAGGGCAGAAATCATACCTCTGGGTGTACCTCTCATGTCTCCTCTGAAGACACACTCTGACCCATCCTGGTCTCTGAGACTCACTAGCTTCTCTCTACAGTCCAAAGTAGCACTATATGTAGATAACCAATCCATCCCTAGAATGACATCAAAATCCGTCAAATCTAGAACCACAAGGTCAGCTGGAAGGTATCTACCCTCTATAAACACTGGACTGAAACGACAGACTGACACTGCCACTGATGGGTCACATTTAGGTCCACTGACCCAGAGAGGATACTCTAACTCAGAACTGATCAAACCCAATCTCTCTATGGCTCTCGAAGCAATAAAGGAATGAGAAGCACCGGGGTCCATCAAAGCATACACATCTGAACACCCAATGATGAGAGTACCTGACACCACTGTGTTCGACGTGTTAGCCTCCTCCTGTGTCACTGTGAAAATCCGTGCTGGGGCTACCGGATTTCCACCTCGGGAACCTGCTGCTGAAGTAAAGGCTGCCCCTCTCCCTCTACCTCTGCCACTACTCTGAGGCATGACTGAAGCTACTGGCCGAACAACTGGCTGTACCACACTACCTGAACTCATCTGCTGGGATGGTGCAAATGTCACCTGCGGGCAATCCCGAGCAATATGCCCTTCCTGTCCACATCAAAAACAAGCTGTAGATCCCAACCGACAAACTCCTCCATGTGGTTTTCCGCATCGTCTGCATACTGGAGCTATGCCAGAGCTTGAGCCACTACCTATTCCCAGACCTGACTTCACTTTACTCCAGAACTTATTCTTTGTTCCTTTTGCTCTATCCCATCTCTTGCTGCCTGAAGTGCCTGCACTGGGGGCCTTAGAACCCGAAGCCTGTGCCTTTGACTGTTTCTGAATATTGGCACTAGCTTCCATTTTCCTGGCTGCGTCCACTATAGTGTGGAAACTCTCATTTTCTGCTGGAAGAATCAAAGAAGCATACCTGGGATGCAATCTCATAGTATATCTCCTTGCCTTCTTCTGATCAGTATCATAGGCTTGACCCACGTACTGAAGCAAATCCAGGAACTTATCTGTGAATTCATCAACACTCATCTCATCTGTCTGTCTCAACTGTTCGAACTCTATTACTTTCATCTCCCTGGAACTATAAGGAAAAGCCCACCCTGCAAACTCATTGGCGAACTCTCCCCATGACATACTGTCCATTCGAGGCTCCACATAATTCTTAAACCATTCTCTAGCTTTCTTACATTTTAATGTGAAACCTGCCATCTCAATGGCTCTCCTATCATCTGCTCCCAATTCACTGGTTATCATCCTAACTGCTCTGAGGTAATCAAATGGATCATCTCCCGTGTTGTATTTAGGAGCATCCAATTTCAAGTACTCCGTCATTTGTACTTTACCTCCAGATGAGCTAGGTTGATGTCTATCATCAACAACAGGGGCTACTGGTTCTAGTGGTGGTACTGGTTCATTTGGCTCTGGGTATGCTGCACTTGGATGGGTAGGGGACGATGGATACATAGGATATGGGGGGTAATACGGATAAGGCATATAAGGCATGTAAGGAGGATAGGGGACAAAACTCGAGTACTCCGACATACCTCCCATCGGATACTCTGGATAGCCAAAACCTGAGGTCTGAGCACCTCCCTGCAACTCTCCCATACCTTCCTCAAAACTGCCTATTCCCATGCTGTCATCTCGAGACTGATCAATCTCCATAGCCTCCCTCCTTTCCTCTGATCTTCCTCCCCTCACTGTTCCTCTTCTGCTCTCGTCGACAGACCTTCTAGGGTCTATTGACGTACCTTCCCTGCTAGATCTCTGAGACCTTGCCCTAGGCAATGCAGGAGGACGAGCAGCTGGTCTCTCACTTTCTGGTGGGACTCCAGTCAATCGAGCTGATCGACGAGTTCCTCTCATCTTTACTCTGGAAACACAACATATAACATAACACTTTAGCACATAAACATCACATATCAATAAGACACATGCACAACTCATGGCATATCATAGCAGATAGGACTCAATACCCTATCCTAGTGGACATGATTTCCTATTGTGCTTGACCACTTCTACCCTGTATGAGCCCGACACTGTCTCTATAGGTCCGATCATGTGAACCTAGGGCTCTGATACCAATCTGTAACGACCCCAAAATGGACCGTCACCGGCGCTAGGACTCAGGTCGGCTTAAGGCCGCCAGAACCCGTAGCAAGCCTGCTATACTCTCTGTGTACCTGGAAAACTCATACATGATCATACATTTTCTGTGAAAAATAAAATCTCTTTTCTGAACCAAGGCTTAACCTGTGCATGCACTATCTCTGTACTCTGTACGCTGTACCCCTGACTAGAGCTTACTCTAGATGGGTTAACTCATACCTGTTAAGCCTGGTTTTCACACATACAGGAAAACATATACATAGACAGATCATGTACAAAACAACAGATTTACATCACAAGTCAAGCACATTTGGAACTGAAAACATAACTATTACATCTCTTTAACATTACATGTCCACTCTACACTATTACACATCTCTTTACTCTTTCTGTATCCTGCTGGACTGTCCCTGTACACTGTATACGGAACCTGCAAAACTGGGGTTAAGGGAGTGGGATGAGCTCTATAGCCCAGTGAGTAGAACAGTAAAACATCTCAGTAAAACATGATCTCATGGAATGCACCATAGCACAGACAAGCCACATCAAGAGTAAACCTGTCACCACATAGTCCCAGTAACTCTGTGCCAGGGCGTAGAATCGAGCACCTGGTCTTCCTGTCATATATGTATATGTGTATATAACACCTCTGTACTTACCATTGCCAGGGCGTAGTCAAAGGCTCCTGGACTTGCTATACCTGCCAGGTCGTAGTCAAAGGCTCCTGGACTTGCTATACCTGCCAGGGCGTAGTCAAAGGCTCCTGGACTTCCTGTCTGCGACTATGGGATCATTCAGCATTTACCCACATCAACAAATAACGATGCAATGCAACATATTCGTGGATACTAATGCAATCAACCTAAGGCATAATCATGATGCATGAGATATGCTAAAACATTCCATTGTGCAAGTAAAAGAATTAAGTTTAGTTCCACTCACCTCCGGCTATCTGAACTGACTGACTCTGCAGGCTCTGATCACTCTGGAGCAGTACTCACTGCTACTCTCTCTGGTTCCTCTGATCTGTACCTATACAGATGGACTCAAATGAGGAACCAAACAAGCTGATGAATAACTCTAGTAAACTCCCCAAAATCCCCTTAAACTCACTCTAACATCCATGCAAAGCATGCAAAAGAAAGCTGGAACATTTTCGGTGGCAGGTTCGACGGTCGAAAGTCCTCTCCAGAGACGAAACTCAAGCACCTTCGGCGGCCGAATCTTAAGCTTCGGCGGCTGAACCCTTTCGGGGGCCAAAAGGCACTCCAGAGACGAAAGTCTCTAACCTTCGGCGGCACATTCGGCGGCCGAATCCCCCAAACAGAGCCGAACATTCAAAACTCGCGGGGGTAAGCTGTGGCAGCCTAAGTCACCATGCAAGAGGTTCGGCGGCCGAATGAACCTTCGGCTGCCGAACCTGAGTTCCTCCAGAACTCAGCCCCGACGGCAAACAAGCTCCTCCATCCCTTCCAGCTCTCAAAACATGCATACCTCAACTCCTCAACACACATATACTCATGTATATGTACAAAGGGGTCCAAAACTACCTAAAAACCCCAACAAACACATCAAACAAAACACATATCATGCTTACAAGCTAAACCATCAAAAACACCCTTTGTCACCTAAGCATGCATCTCTACCCAAACCTTCATAAACCTTCTGTAAAACAATAAAACATGTTCAAGATCTTCACTTACCTCCTGTATACAAGAAGATGCACGATCTGAACAAAGAAAACTCTCTCACACTCATAAACTCTCAAACCTAAGCTTTTTGCTTCAAAACCTTCACCACCTTGTGAAAACCAACAAAACACACACCTTTGCAGGAGCTGTACCATATAAGAGACGTGGCCAAGCTTCTGGACAGGGTGTGGAGCCAACACCTGTCCAAAATGCTGACTAAGGAATGCTCAATAGTTGGCTAGCCATCTCAGCTTCAGCTGCCGAATCGCATGCAAAACCATGCAACATTCGGGGGCCGAACCTAAACTTCGGAAGCCAAACATTGGGCACTTTCGGCAGCCGAACTTACCTTCGGCGGCCGAACATGGCAAAAGTCTCCATAGCCTTTTCTCTTCCAACCTCAAACCAATTCATTCAGCATAACACTGGAGTAAAACATAAATCCTACCCGTCTAGAGGCTTCTGACATCCCGAATTCCACCGGAAAGTAGAATTCCGATGCCGGTCTCCAGCCGGGTATTACACATGGCATGAAACAGATAGGACTCAATACCCTATCCTAGTGGACATGATTTCCTATTGTGCTTGACCACTTCTAACCTCTATGAGCCCAACACTGTCTCTATAGGTCCGACCATGTGAACCTAGGGCTGTGATACCAATCTGTAACGACCCCAAAATGGACCGTCATCGGCACTAGGATTCAGGTCAGCTTAAGGCCGCCAAAACCCGTAGCAAGCCTGCTATACTCTCTGTGTACCTGTAAAACTCATACATGATCATATATTTTCTGTGAAAATAAAAACTCTTTGCTCTGAACCAAGGCTTAACCTGTGCATGCACTATCTCTGTACTCTGTACTTTGTACTCTGTACCCCTGACTAGAGCTTGCTCTAGCTGGGTTAACTCATACCTGTTAAGCCTGGTTTTTCACATACAGTAAAACAGATATACATATACAGATCATGTTATGAACAACATCACTAAGTCAAGCACATCTCTACCTGTATACACAACTATTACATCTTTTTCATATTACATGTCCATTCTAAGCTATTACAAGTCTCTTTACTCTTTACTTTTTTGGCCTTCTGCTGCTCTCCTTTCTATACTGTACACTGAACCTGCAAAACTGGGGTTAAGGGAGTGGGATGAGCTCTATAGCCCAGTGAGTAGAACAGGAAAACATCTCATTAAAATATGATCTTATGGAATGCGTCATAACACAGACAAATCACATCAAGAGTAAACCTGTCACCACATAGTCCCAGTAACTCTGTGCCAGGGCGTAGAATCGAGCACCTGGTCTTCCTGTCATATATGTATATGTGTATATAACACCTCTGTACTTACCATTGCCAGGGCGTAGTCAAAGGCTCCTGGTCTTTACTATAACTGCCAGGGCGTAGTCAAAGGCTCCTGGACTTCCTGTCTGAGACTATTGGATCATTCAACATTCACTCACATCATCAAATAACTATGCAATGCAACATATTCGTGTACGCTAATGCAAACAACCTGCTGTATACTCATGATGCATGAACTATGCTGAAAGCATTTTATATCTCAATTAAAAGTATTCAGTTTAGTTCCACTCACCTCTGGCTATCTGGACTGACTGACTCTGCAGGCTCTGAACACTCTGGAGCAGTACTCACTGCTGCTCTCTCTGGTTCCTCTGGTCTGTACCTATACAGATGGACTCAAATGAGGGACCAAACTAGCTTATGAACAACTCTATGAAATTCCCCAAGAATCCCCTTAAACTCATGCTAACATCCATGCAAAGTATGCAAAGGAAAGCTGGACAGGACACTTTCGGCGGCAGGTTCGGCGGCCGAAAGTCCTCTCCAGAGACGAAACTCAAGCACCTTCGGTGGCCGAACTTCCACTTTCGGCTGCCGAATCCTTTCGGGGGAAAGTTTCTGTAATACCCGGCTAGAAGTCGGCACCGGAATTCCTGTCGTCTAGTGGAATCCGGGGTGTTGGTCTTCTATAGGAAGGTAGGCATTATGTTTTCTTTCATGTTATATTTTGTTTTAAGGTTTTCAAAGTTTAAATGATTTGTGGTTTGAAGAGCAAAGTCTATGGGGACTTTTGCCAAGTTCGGCCGCCGAAGGTAAGTTCGGCCGCCGAAAGTGCCCAATGTTCGGCTTCCGAAGGTCAGATTCGGCCCCCGAATGTTGCATGGTTTTGCATGCGATTCGGCTGCCGAAGCTGAGTTGGCCAGCCAGCTCTTGTGCCTTCCTTAGTCAGCATTTTGGACAGGTGTTAGTTCCACACCCTGTCCAGAAGTTTGGCTACGTCTCCCATATGTTACAGCTCCTGCAGAGTTGCTTTATTTTGTTAGTTTTCAAAAAAAAATGTTGAAGGTGTGAAGCAAACAGCTTAGGTTTGAGAGTTTATGACTTTGAAGAGGAGTTGATCCATTTCTCTTTGTTTAGATCGTTCATCTTCTTGTTTACAGGAGGTAAGTGAAGATCTTGAACATATTGTTATGTTTTACAGAGGTTTTGTGGAAGTTTGGGTAGAGATGCATACTTAGGTGACAAAGGGTGTTTTTGATGGTGTATGCATGTAATAGATATGTGCTTGACTTAGTGGTTTGTGTTGTAAATCTTTTGTTGTGTACATGATCTGTATATGTATATGTGTTTACAGAGTATGTAAAAAACCAGGCTTAACAGGTATGAGACAACCCATCGAGAGCAAGCTCTAGTCAGGGGTACAGAGTACTGGGTACTGAGATAGTGCATGCACAGGTTAAGCCCTGGTACAGAGAAAAGAATTGTTATTTTCACAGTTTATATTTGATCATGTATGAGATTTACAGGTACACAGAGGGTATAGCAGGCTTGCTACGGGTTCTGGCGGCCTTAAGCCGACCTGAATCCTAGCGCCGGTGACGGTCCATTTTGGGGTCGTTACAGTTTCGGAGGCTGAAAGGCACTCCAGAGACGAAAGTCTCTAACCTTCGGCGGCACCTTCGGTGGCCAAACTTCCCTCCAGAGCCGAAAGTCCAAAAGCTCGGGGGCAAGTTTGGGCAGCCGAAGCCACCTCCTCTCACTACCTCAGAGGTTCGGCGGCCGAATGTTCTTTCGGCTGCCGAACCTGAGTTCATCAGCAGGGCAGAAACTTGCCCTGCCTCTCGCCAAATGCCCAAAACTCCTCTCACACGCAACCACCTCTATCCTCAACTTGCATACACTCATGTATATGCTCAAAGGGGTCAAAAACTAGCTAAAAACCCCAAACACACAACACAAACAACACAGAAACAAGCTTTATACACAAAAGCATCAAAACCTCTCTTTTTACCCTATTCATGCAACTCTCTCCACAAACCCCATAAAACCTTTAGAAAACATAAAAACAAGTTCAGGATCTTCACTTACCTCTTGAAACCAAGAAGATGAACGATCCTCACGTGGAGTTTTGGAGCAACTCTCCTTCAAACTCTCCAAACTTCACAACTTTAAGTTTTTAGCTTAAAACCTTCAAAATACCATCAAAACTAATCAAATCTTTGCATGATTGGATAAAAACATGAAAGAACACTCACAAAGGACAGGGTCTCACCTCAGAAGACAAAAGAAACGGTGCTCTTACCGCTTCAACCGACTGAGGGCTATTTATAGGTGGCTGGCCAGACCACCTTCGGCGGCCACACATGAAACCGAAAGCATGCATGTTCGGCGGCCGAACCTGGCTTTTCTGCCTTGGTTCATTTCATTCACAAAACTCAATTCCTTATGCATTAACACTATAAAACATACCAAAACATATTAGAAAAACATCACTCTCACCCTTCTAGAGCCTTCCGACATCCGAAACTCCATCGAAAAGTAGAATTCCGATGCCGGACTCTAGCCGGGTATTACATTCGGCGGCAGGTTCGGCGGTCGAAACTCCCCTCCAGAGCTGAAAGTCCAAACTTTCGGGGGCAAGTAGAGAGGTTGGGTTTGATAGTCTCTGGGTTAGAGTGTCCCCTATGGGTCAGTGGACCTAAGTGTGATCCATCAGTGGCAGAGTCAGTCTACCGATGTAGTCCAGTTTTTGTTGAGAGTAGATGCCTTCCAGCCGACCTGGTGGTTCTAGATTTGACGGATTTTGATGTCATTCTAGGGATGGATTGGCTATCTACCCATGGTGCTACCTTGGACTGTAGAGACAAGGTAGTCAGGTTCAGAGGTCAGGATGGGTCAGAGATTGTCTTCAGGGGAGACAGGAGGGGTACACCTAGAGGTTTGATATCAGCCCTACAGGCTCGTAGGTTGCTCAGGAGAGGTTGTCAGGGGTTTCTAGCTCATGTGAGAGAGCTGGATAGTCAGGTCAGGGAGCTCGCCTCAGTGCCCGTGGTTAGAGAGTTTCAGGACGTCTTCCCAGACGAGCTTCCAGGACTACCACCTGCTAGGGAGATAGAGTTTGAAATAGAATTGATGCCTGAAACCAGACCGATCTCTATCCCTCCTTACAGGATTGCACCAGTAGAGTTGAAAGAGTTGAAAGATCAGTTGCAAGAGCTGGTAGATAAGGGTTTCATCCGACCGAGTACCTCGCCTTGGGGTGCTCCTGTACTATTTGTGAAGAAGAAGGATGGATCCCTCAGACTTTGTATCGACTACAGGCAGTTGAAAAAAGTCACTACCAAGAACAAGTATCCATTACCCAGGATCGACGATCTATTCGGCCAGCTAGTTGGGGCAGGTTGCTTCTCCAAGATAGACTTGAGATATGGGTACCATCAGCTGAGGATTAGAGAAGAGGATCTACCGAAGACGGCTTTCAGGACCAGATATGGGCACTATGAGTTCCTTGTAATGCCGTTCGGGCTAACTACTGCCCCTGCAGCATTCATGGATCTCATGAATGGGATTTTCAGTCAATATCTGGATCACTTCGTTATTGTCTTCATTGATGATATCCTAGTGTATTCCAGAAATGCAGAGGAGCATGCCCATCATCTGAGGACAGTTTTGTAGACCTTGAGGGAACATGGCTTGTATACCAAGTTCTCCAAATGTGAATTCTGGTTGAGGAGCATCTCATTCTTGGGGCATGTTATGCCAGCTCAGGGAATTGAAGTTGTAACGACCCGGAAACCGGACCGCTACCGGCGCTAGGATCCAGATCGACTTAAGGTCGCCAGGACCTGTAGTAAGCCTAACATTCATCTTGTATACCTGTTAAATCCCATACATGATCATACATAAACTCATAACCATAAAAATTTTTTCTTTCATTTACCAAGCTTAACCTGTGCATGCACAACTCATAACATAGACCGCACACTGGAGCCCTCATCAAATGCTCCAATGGGGTATCATAACATACATTAAGCTTGGTTTACATAAAACATCATTAAAACATTTTATAGATCATGTACCAAAGGGATCAACTATACATACTAGGGTCAAGCATAACACTAATCCTCAAAAACATATCATACATTACATGATCGTTCAATATTATACATTACAACATTTCATGTCCACATTTAGCTATTACATAAAACATAACTTCACTCTTGATGACTTCCTGGCCTAACCCGTACCTGCACACTTGGGGGTTAAGGGAATGGGGTGAGCTACTAGAGCCCAGTGAGCATAATAATAAAAACATTTAAAACTTATGATAGTATGGAATGCATCACATCACAACAAATCACATCAAGGATGGAATTGTCACCAATAGCCCTCAACATAGTCCAATAATGCCAGGGGCGTAGAATGGGCCTCGACCTGGTCTTTCTCTTAACATAGTGTCAGGGGCGTAGAATGGGTCTCGACCTGGACTTCCATATCATACCATATCATATCATACGAGGACTAAAGGATCATCCAATATCCACCCACATCATCATCATATTATGCAATGCAACATATTCGTGAATTCTAATGCATACAACCTAATATACATACATGGCATTCATGATGCATGAAACATGCTAAAAGCTTTCATTAATTAAAAACGTAGTTTTATTCTACTCACCTCTGGCTGACTCAGAAGCAGCAATCTCACTGCTGGGGTCTTCGGTTCCTCGGGTCCGAACCTACACAAGAGGACTCAGATGAGGGACCAAACATGGACTAACATGACTCTAAACAACTCCCCAAAAACCCCCTAAAACACCTCAAAACTATCATAGAAAACATGCAAAGGAAGGCTGAACAAGGCACTTTCGGCGGCCGAAAGTGGTTCCAGAGCCGAAACTCATGCATGTTCGGCGGCACCTTCGGCGGCCGAAACTCCCCTCCAGAGCCGAAAGTCCAACTTTCGGGGGCAGGGTTCGGCAGCCAAAAGCTTGCCTCCACAGGCAGGTTCGGCGGCCGAAAGTCCCTTCGGCTACCGAACCTGAGTTTCCAAAGTGGCAGAACTCAGCCCTACACATGCACAAAGCCTCCCAAACCTTCAAAACTCACATCCAACACTTCTAAAACATGCATATACACATACATAAGCATATAGGGGTCTCAAACTAGCCTAAACCCCAACCAAAACACATTTAGCATACATATACAACACACATTAACCATAAAAGCACATAAACCCTATTCAACAAACAACTAACCTAATCATGCATTTCTACCCCATAAACTTCATAAGACTTTCATAAAACATACAAGAAGGGTAGGATCTAAGCTTACCTCTTGAAGATCGAGAGGAGAAACGATCCTTAACTTGGAGGTAGGAGAAATCTAGCTCCTTGGGTCTCCAAGCTCCACAACTTGATCTTAGCTTCAAAAATCTTCAAAACCAAGTTAAAAACTTATAAAAATCATGAGAGACTTAAAGGAAGAACACAAGATCGCAAGGGAGGACGGAAACTCACCTTGGCCGGAAATGGGGAGAGAAAACTCGCCCATTTCAGACAGGGGACCCCTTTATAGGTGGCTGGCCAGACCACATTCGGGGGCCTAACGTGCCTCCGCATGCATGCCATGTTCGGCGGCCGAACATAAGGTTCGGCAGCCGAACCTGGATTTTCCTTCCTTCTCCTTTTTCATTTAAAACTCAATTTCTTTCTTACTTAAAACCATAAAATACATGAAAACATTTTATAAAAACATGATTTTACCCTTCTAGAGGTTTTCGACATCCGAGATTCCACCGGACGGTAGGAATTTTGATATCGGAGTCTAGCCGGGTATTACATTCTCCCCCCTTAAGAACATTCGTCCCCGAATGTTCCTCAACTAGCACATGCATAGCATATAACATAAACATACACATAGAAACATATAACACTCACCTTAGAAGAGATAAGGGTATTGTTGGAGCATCGACTCTCGTGTCTCCCAGGCACATTCCTCGATGTTGTGGTGATTCCAAAGGACTTTCACCATCGGGATTTTCTTGTTCCTCAACTTCCTGATCTGCGTGTCTAGGATCCGTACTGGCTGCTCAACATAGATGAGATCTCCTAGGATCTCTACATCAGGCTCGCTAAGAACCTTGCCCGGATCTGACACGAATTTCTGTAACATAGAAACATGAAAAACCGGATGGATTCTCTCCATAGAAATAGGTAAGTCCAACTTGTACGACACATTCCCGATCTTTTGCAAGATCTCGAAGGGTCCAATGTACCGTGGAGCTAGCTTACCTTTCTTCCCAAAACGAACCACCCCTTTTATAGGAGACACCTTGAGTAACACTAAATCTCCCTCCTGAAACTCTACCTGTTTCCTGCGGATATCTGCATAACTCTTCTGCCGACTCACAGCTGTTCTGATCCTCTCTCTGATGATGGGCACTACTCTGCTGGTGATTTCTACTGACTCGGGCCCTACTAAGGACCTCTCTCCAACTTCTTCCCAATAGACAGGTGACCTGCACTTCTTCCCATACAAAGCTTCATAAGGAGCCATCCCGATGCTAGCATGATAGCTGTTATTGTAGGCAAACTCCACCAAGGGTAGATGCTGCCTCCAAGAACCGCCAAAATCTAGCACACACATTATGAGCATATCTTCTATAGTCTGGATGGTCCTCTCTGACTGCCCATCAGTCTGAGGATGGAAAGCAGTGCTAAAGTCTAGTCTGGTTCCCATAGCATTCTGCAGACTCCACCAGAACCTGGAGGTGAATTGGGGTCCTCTATCAGACACTATAGAAACAGGAGCCCCATGCAACCTGACAACTTCATCAACATATACCTGCGCCAATTTGTCCACAGAGTAGCCACTCCTAACAGGGATAAAGTGAGCAGATTTGGTGAGTCTGTCCACAATCACCCATATGGAGTCTAGTCTGTTGGACGTTGCCGGTAACCGCACCACAAAATTCATAGCTATATTCTCCCATTTCCACTCTGGAATCGGCAGTGGGTTAAGCATTCCAGCCGACTTCTGATGTTCCAGCTTCACCCTCTGACATACTTCGCAGGCTGACACAAACTGTGCCACTTCTCTTTTCATAGCTGGCCACCAATAGACTCTTTTCAGATCCTGGTACATTTTGGTGGCTCCAGGGTGAACACTGTATCTGGCATTATGAGCTTCCCTCATAATGTCTCCCTTCAGACTTACGTCGTCTGGTACACACAATCTACTCCCATAGCGAAGGATCCCTTTGCTGTCAAACCTGAACTGACCATTCTTGCCCGACTGAACAGTCCTGGCAATCTTCACTAACTCTGGGTCCTCATACTGTTTCTGAGCTACCTGCTTCAGAAACACAGGTATCACTCTCATCTGGGCTATCAAAGCACCTGTACCAAACAACTCTAACTACAACCCTTCATTGATGAGCTTGTAAAACTCTCTCACCACCGGCCTCCTCTCTGCTGTTATGTGGGACAAACTGCCAAGTGATTTCCAGCTTAGGGCATCTGCTACAACATTTGCCTTACCCGGATGGTATTGGATTTTGCAATCGTAGTTACTAAGCAGTTCTACCCATCTTCTCTGTCTCAAGTTCAACTCTCTCTGACTCAGGATGTACTGCAGGCTTTTATGATCTATGAAGATCTCACATTTAACCCCATAAAGGTAATGCCTCCACGTTTTGAGTGCAAAGATCACAGCTGCCATCTCTAGGTCATGTATAGGGTAATTTAACTCATGCTTCAGCTGCCTAGAAGCGTAAGCAATGACCCTCTCATTCTGCATCAACACACAACCCAGTCCCACACGGGACGCATCACAAAACACTGTGAAATCCTCATCACTGTTAGGCAGAGCTAACACTAGTGCTGACGTTAACCTCTTCTTTAGCTCTTCAAAACTCTCTTTGCACTGGTCAGTCCACATAAACTTCTGATTCTTCTTAGTCAACCTGGTCATAGGAGCGGCAATTTTTGAGAAGTCCTGAACGAACCTCCTGTAGTAACCTGCCAAACCCAAAAAGCTCTTGATCTCTATCACTGTAGTGGGTCTAGGCCAGTTAGCCACAGCTTCTACCTTCTTGGGGTCTACTTCTATTCCTTGTTCTGACACCACATGCCCCAAGAATGAAATGCTCCTTAACCAGAACTCACACTTGGAGAACTTGGCATACAAGCCGTGTTCCCTCAAGGTCTGTAAAACTGTCCTCAGATGATGGGCATGCTCCTCTGCATTTCTGGAATACACTAAGATATCATCTATGAAGACAATAACAAAGTGATCCAGATACTGTCTGAAAACCCTATTCATGAGATCCATGAATGCTGCAGGGGCATTGGTTAGCCCAAACGGCATCACTAGGAACTCATAATGCCCATATCTGGTCCTGAATGCCGTCTTCGGCACATCTTCCTCTCTTATCCTCAACTGGTGATACCCAGATCTCAGATCTATTTTGGAGAAACAACCTGCTCCTGCTAGCTGGTCGAATAGATCGTCGATCCTAGGCAACGGGTACTTGTTCTTAGTAGTGACCTTGTTCAACTGCCTGTAGTCGATACAAAGTCTGAGGGATCCATCCTTCTTTCTCACAAAAAGCACTGGAGCACCCCATGGTGAGGTACTCGGGCGGATGAAGCCCTTATCTACCAACTCTTGCAACTGCTCCTTAAGCTCCTTCAACTCTGCTGGGGCCATCCTATAGGGAGGGATAGAGATCGGTCTGGTTTCAGGCATCAATTCTATCTCGAACTCTATTTCCCTATCAGGTGGTAGTCTTGGAAGCTCGTCTGGGAAAACATCCTGAAAATCTCTCAAAATAGGCACTGAGACGGGCTCCCTAACCTGACTGTTAAGCTCTCTCACATGAGCTAAAAAACCCTGACAACCCTTCCTGAGCAACCTACGAGCCTGTAGAGCTGATATCAAACCTCTAGGTATACCCCTTCTGTCTCCCCTGAAGACAACCTCTGACCCATCCTGACCTCTGAACTTGACTACCTTGTCTCTGCAGTCCAAGGTAGCACCATGGGTAGATAACCAATCCATCCCTAGAATGACATCAAAATCCGTCAAATCTAGAACCACAAGGTCGGCTGGAAGGCATCTTCCCTCAACAAAAACTGGACTGAACTGGCAGACTGACTCTGCCACTGATGGATCACACTTGGGTCCACTGACCCAGAGAGGACACTCTAACCCAGAGACCATCAAACCCAACCGCTCTACTGCCCTCGGAGCAACAAAAGAATGAGATGCACCAGGGTCCATTAAGGCATACACATCTGAACAACCAATGATGAGATTACCTGACACCACGGTGTTGGATGCATTAGCCTCCTGCTGTGTCATTGTGAAGATCCGTGCTAGAGCTGATGGACCTTCACCTCTGAAACCCGCTGAGGAAGAGGCTGCCCCTCTCCCTCTGCCTCTACCACTGGCCTATGTTGCGGCTGGAGCTACTGGTTGTGCTACACTACCAGAACCCGTCTGCTGGGACTGTGTCATGAAAGCTGCTCTAGGACACTCCCGAGCCATATGTCCCTCCTGCCCACATCTGAAGCAGGCTGTCGTCCCAGCCCGATAGATTCCTTTGTGTGGTTTACCACACCTCATACATACTGCATTGTCTGCACCTGAGCTCGAGCCACTTCCTAATCCCAGACCTGACTTTATCTTGTTCCAGAACTTGCTCTTCTTGGACTTGGCTTTACCCCACTTTTTACTGCCTGAAGCTGCTGCACTCAAGGAAGAGGGATCCAACCTTCCTCCACCTGGGGTCTTAGAACCTGAAGACTGTGCCACAGACTGCTTAGCTTTCCCTTCAATGATTGCACTAGCCTCCATTTTTCGAGCCATATCCACTATGGCATGGAAACTCTCCCTATCTGCTGATTGGATCAAGGAGGAATACCTGGAATGAAGCTTCATAATATACCTCATTGCCTTCTTATGATCTGTGTCAAAGGTTTGTCCTGCAAACGGCAACAGCTCTAAGAACTTGTCTGTGAACTCATCTACACTCATCTCTTCGGTCTGCCTCAACTGTTCAAACTCTATCATCTTCAATTCCCTTGAGCTGTCAGGGAAAGCCCATCCTGCAAACTCATTTGTAAATTCTTCCCAGGACATACTATCCATCCTCGGGTTCACATAATTTTTAAACCAATCTTTGGCCTTCTTACATTTTAATGTGAACCCAGCCATCTGAATGGCTCTGCTGTCATCTGCCCCTAACTCATCTGCAATCATCTTGACCGTCCTGAGATACTCGAACGGATCATCACCTGTTTCATATTGGGGAGCACCCAGCTTCAAGTAATCAGTCATCTTGACCTTGCTCCCCCTAGATGAGCTAGGTTTAGGTACTTGGGCTTCTGGGACTATAGGTTCTGCGGGTGGTGGAGGAGGTGCAGCATCCCCTAGGTTAGGGTTTGCTGTACCTGGATAAAAGGATGGGGGTGGATGCATCGGGTACTGTGGGTATGGTGGGTAGAAAGGTGGGTATGGCATGTAGGAAGGATAAGGGTTAAAACTGGAGTAATCCGATGTACCTCCCATCGAATACCCGGGATTCTGTGAAAAGGGTGGGTATTGGGGTGGCTGAACAAACCTCGAGGCCTGAGTGCCTCCCTGTGACTCTCGCATACCCTCTTCTGACATGCTCACACCAAGACTGCCATCCCTCCTCTGATCCACATCCATCTCATCTCCCACATCTTCTGACATTCCTCCCTGAACTGTTCCTCTTCTGCTCATATCAAAAGACCTTCTAGGGTCCCTTGACACTCTTTCCCTACTAGACCTGCAGGACATTGCCCTAGGCAATGCAGGAGGACGGGCATCTGTGCCCTCATCCTGAGGTGGTACTCCAGTCAATCGTGCAGATCGACGAGTTCCTCGCATCCTATCTTCTGAAAAATAGCACACATCACATAAAACATTAGCATCATATGGTTCATGTGAAAACACATGAACCTGTATCACATACATAACATACATATCATAGCATTAATGCACATGCATATTATCATGGCATTTCACATCATCATACAAGACAGGACTCCACATTCTATCCTAGTGGATATGATCTTTCCTATTGTGCTTGCCCTTCTAAAACTCTTATGAGCCCGACACACTATAGGTCCGACCATATGAACCTAGGGCTCTGATACCAATCTGTAACGATCCAAAAACCGGACCGCTACAGGCGCTAGGATCTAGATCGACTTAAGGTCGCTGGTGTAACAGCTCGAAAACCGATAACCCTCTGTAACGGCCCGAACAGCTACCGGCGCTAGGATCCAGATCGGCTTAAGGCCGCCGGGACCCGTAGCAAGCCAAACATACATCCTATCACCTGGTCAAATCCCATACATGATCAAAACTTTAACATAAAAACTTAAACATCTGATGTATATACCGAGCCTGACCTGTATGTGACATAACTGAAAACATAAAGAAACCCCCTACTAGAGCCCTCATCAAAACTCTAGCTGGGTCAACATAACATACATCAAGCCGGAGACACATCCAAAGAACTAGAACCCAACCTGTGCATGCATCAAACCACAAACATAAGACCTCTACTAGGGTCCTCATCAAACACTAGCGTGGTAAACAACACATGCCGCCAGTTTGGTTCAAACTCAACTCAACACTAAACATAACATACATCATGTATTAAACAGGGACTAACCAAGTCTTAGGGCCAAGCATAGTTCTAACCCATAAACATAACTCTACTTTACTTTACATTACATAAAATTTCATTATCTTACAATTCATTATCTCAAATTACATTACATGTCCACACAACTCTAATCTATTACATAAACACAACCTTAACTCTTGAGACTTCCCGGTCTTCCTCATACCTGCAACACTGGGGTTAGGGGAGAGGGGTGAGCTAAAGAGCCCAATGAGTAGAAACAAAGAAAACAGTTCATTAATTACATGCTTTCATGAAATGCGTCACAACACAAAGAAATCATATCACGGATTGGACCCAACCACCAACATTCCTTCCAGTCTCAGTATGCCCGGCCCGACCGGGTCTTACAACCTTCGTATGCCTGGCCCGGCCAGGTCTTACAACAACTGTATGTGTATGCCTGGCCCGACCAGGTCTTACAACATCTCTAGGGCTAGTGGGGTCGTCCTTGGTCCAATCTCCATCAACAGTAAATAATGCAATGCTTCATATTCGTGTAACTAGTGCAATAAACCTATTACATATAAACATGATGCATGAGCATGCTTTAGGCATTTGATTTCTTTAAAATAAAAGATTAAGTTAGTTCTACTCACATCTTGGCAGACGCTGAACTGACTCTGCAACTGCTAACACTGATGGCCTCCTCGGTCCCTCGGGTCCGATCCTACACAGGTGGACTCGAATGAGGTGCCAACACACTCTAAACAACTCATAAACAACTCCCCCAAAACCCCCTAAAACAACCTCAAAACATGCATAGAAAACAACCATGAAAAGGCTGGACAGGGCACTTTCGGTAGCACCTTCGGCGGCCGAACCCTCCTCTAGAGACGAAACTCAGGCACTTTCGGCGGCACCTTCGGCGGTCGAAAGTCCCTCTCCAAAGATGAAAGTCAGGCACTTTCGGCGGCCGAACCTTCCTTCGGCGGCCGAAAGTCTGCTTTCAAGGCAAAACTCAACTTTCGGGGGCAAGGTTAGGTGGCCAAACCATGCATCCTCAGGCAGGTTCGGCGGCCGAAACTTCCTTCGGCGGCCGAACCTGAATTCTTCCAGAACTCAGCCTCTGCATACAAGCCTCCCAAACCTTCCAACCACCCCAAAACAAGCACCCAACCTTACTAAAGCATGCATTAACTATTCTACAACATGCAACCAAGCACATAGGGTCTCAAACTATCCTAAACCCCAACAACAATACATTACCTTATACATAAACACACATTTGCCTAAAGGGTAACATAAACCGAAAACAACCAAAATCCTCACATACTCTCTCCCCATCATGCATACTCACTCCCACATGCATAAAGGAGCATAAACTTCCAACATATCATCACATAACATACAATGAGCATAAAGTCCACATAGACCCTAACATGCATATCTACCCATACTCAACCATCAAAACCTCTTGAAACTCACTTAAAACTTCATGAAACATAAGGGAAAGCATAGATCCACACTTATCTCTTGAAGATCGAGGGTTTTTGCGAGCTCTAACTTGGAGATGGGAGGAAACTACTCCTTGGGTCTCCAAGCTCCCAAAACTTAGATCTAAGCTTGAAAACTCTTCAAAACAACCATAAAACTCATGAAAACATGAAGGAGATGAAAAAAGACATGAAAACGGCCAAGGGAGGACAAAAACTCACCTGAGCTCGAGAATGGGGAGAAAACTCGCCCATTTTCGATCTGAGGGCCCTTTATAGGTGGCCTGCTGAACCACCTTCGGCAGCCTAACGTGCCCCCTAAACTCATGCATGTTCGGCGGCCGAACCTTGGCTCGTTCAAACAAAGCTTTCGGAGGCCAAAAGCGC
The DNA here is from genome assembly GCF_001659605.2 of Manihot esculenta. Taxonomy (NCBI): domain Eukaryota; kingdom Viridiplantae; phylum Streptophyta; class Magnoliopsida; order Malpighiales; family Euphorbiaceae; genus Manihot; species Manihot esculenta. The sequence continues at coordinate 7,707,768 of NC_035167.2, read as the reverse complement.
TCCCAAAACTTACCTATGTTCGGCGGCCGAACTTCACTTTCGGCGGCCGAACTTCACTTTCAGCGGCCGAACCTGGCAAATGCCTCCTTGGTCTTTTCTTTTCAAAAACTCAATTCTTTTTCATTTAAAACCATGAAATCGAGTGAAAACATTTTAGAAACACATTTTACCCCTCTAGAAGCCTCTGGCATCTTCAGAATTCCAGATTCCAATGGAGATTCCGCCGGAAGGTAGGGATTCCGATGCCGGAATCTAGCCGGGTATTACATTCTTCCCCCCTTTAAAAACATTCGTCCCCGAATGTTCCACAAACAAACAGGCATTCTCAAGCATAGCATCAAGCATACATAAACAAGCAAGCAACAAGCAAGCAAAGCTAATAACCTCTCTCCTAAAAGAGAGACACAGGCACTGCTGGAGTATAAACTCCCGGGTCTCCTAGGCCCTCACTACCAACCAGTGGTGATTTCCACAAACCTTTCACCATCGGGACTTCCTTGTTCCTCAACCTCTTAACTTGTGTGTCAATGATCCGCATTGGCTACTCAACATAGGTGAGACCTCCTGCGATCTCCACCTCTGGTTCGTTAAGAACCCAACAAGGACCTGACACGAACTTTCATAAAATAGGAACATGGAAATCCAAATGGATTTCTCCAGAAAGAAATCACCCAACCAAAAGAAACACCTTAGCAATACCTAACCTTCACCTGAAGCTCGACACGCTCCCACTGCGCTACTCTGATCCTTACTCTTTTCTCTTCATCTTCACTAACTGGCTTCTTCTCACTTCTGACCCAAAACTAACTCTAACTCTCACAGGTAGTACCCGGATTTCAGATCTATCTTGGAAAACAAACAGCTCCTACTAGCTGTCCCAATAGATCATCCATCCTGCACGGGAAATACCTGCCCTTGGTAGTGACCTTGTTCAACTGCCTGTAGTTGACACAGGGTCCCAAGGATCCATCCTGCTTTTCCCACAACAACACTGGAGCAATCCAGGGTGAGGTACTAGGTCGGATAAAACCTTTGTCTACCAAGTCTCTCAACTGCTCTAACAACTCCTACAACTTTGCAGGTACCATCCTGTAGAGAAAGATAGAGATAAACCTGATGCTAGGCATCACTTCTATGTCTAAACTCTATCTCTCTAGCAGGTGGTAACCTGACAGCTCACCTGGGAAAACATCTAAAACTCTCTCTAACAACTGGCACTGAGGCTGGTTCCTTGACCTGACTGCTAAACTCTCAACAAGAGCTCGAACCCTCTGACAACCCCTCCTACGCATCCTACGAACCTGACAGGCTGACAATAAACCTCGAGGCATCCCTACTGTGTTCCCTCAGAAGACTACCTCTGATCCATCCTATCCTCAGAATCTGACTACCTTGTCTCAGCAGACCAAGATAGCACCACGAGCAGAAACCAATCCATCCCTCGATTGACGTCCAGACAGTCAAGTCTAGGACCTCAAAGTCGAGTAAAAGGCATCTACCCCCAACTGACACTGAATTGGATCGGCAGACTGACTCTGCCACAGATGGATCACACTCGGGTCCACTGACCCAAAGAGAACACTTGAGCCTAGAAGTTATCAACTCAACCTCTCAACGGCTCCTAGAGCAACTAAAGAAAGAAAAGCACTAGGGTTCACAAAACATGCACATCAGAACATCCAAAAGTGAGCATACCTTGCACCACTGTGTTCGATGTGTCTGCCTCCTGCTGAGCTTGGGTGAAGATCCGAGCTGAAGCTGACGGACCTTCTCCACGGAAACCCTCAGAAGAAAAGGCTGACCCTCTTCCTCTGCCTCGACCACTAACCTGAAACATGGCTGAAGCTGCCGGCTGAGCCGCTCTACCTACATCTGTCCGCTGGGACTGAGCCAACCAGGGCGCAGTAGGACACTCACGTGCTATGTGCCCCTTCTGTCCGCACCTGTAATATAGATTAGTCCCATAATGGCAGACTCCCTTGTGTGGTCTTCCACACCTCATGCAGCTTGAACTGCCTGAGCCAGAGCTTGAGCCACCAAAACCCAGACTAGCCTTCAAATTCTGCCAAAACTTCTTCTTCGACCTTCTGAGGCCTCTGCCCCACTTCTTACTTTTTGTGGAGGCTGTACTCAAAGTGGAGGGATCAATCCCTCCTGAACCTGAGATCCTGGAATCCTGAGTCTGAGCATCCTCCTGAGAATCTCCCATACCTTCTTCTGACACTCTGATTCCCAAACTGACATCCCTTCTCTGAACATCCGACTCTACTTCCCTCATACTAGCTGACATCCTTCTTGGAGCCATTCCTTCTCTGCTTGCATCAAAAGACCTTCCAGGGTCCCTTGATGTTCCCCATCTGCTGACTCCCCACGACTGCGCTCTTGGCAGAGCAGGGGGAAAGGTGTCCATACCTTCCCTCTCAGATGGAACTCCAGTCGATTCCACAGATCGACGAGCACCTCGCATTCTGGCTCCTCTGAAGAACAACACACAAACATACAAACAATCATGAGCATCATACGGTTCATGTGGAAAACATGAACCTGCAACACATACATAGCATATCATACATAACATTAATGCACATGCATAAAATCATGGCATTCCACATCATTATCATACATCATACAAGACAGGACTCTACATCCTATCCTAGTGGACATGATTTTACGTATTGTGCTTGCCCTCCTATGACCTCTAAACCAACCTCTTTCCGATGTGGGATATCTCTAATCCTTGAGCATCTTTGCTCAACACACCATACTGATGAGGTCCAAAGCTCTGATACCACTCTGTAATAGCCCAAAAACCGATACCCCTTTGTAATGGACCGAACCGCTATCGGCGCTAGGATCTAGATCGGCTTAAGGCCGCCGGGACCCATAGCAAGCCAAACATACATCCTATCACCTGGTCAAATCCCATACATGATCAAAACTTTAACATAAAAACTTAAACATCTGATGTATATACCGAGCCTGACCTGTATGCGACATAACTGAAAACATAAAGAAACCCCCTACTAGAGCCCTCATCAAAACTCTAGCTGGGTCAACATAACATACATCAAGCCGGAGACACATCTAAAGAACTAGAACCCAACCTGTGCATGCATCAAACCACAAACATAAGACCTCTACTAGGGTCCTCATCAAACACTAGCGTGGTAAACAACACATGCCGCCAGTTTGGTTCAAACTCAACTCAACACTAAACATAACATACATCATGTATTAAACAGGGACTAACCAAGTCTTAGGGCCAAGCACAGTTCTAACCCATAAACATAACTCTACTTTACTTTACATTACATAACATTTCATTATCTTACAATTCATTATCTCAAATTACATTACATGTCCACACAACTCTAATCTATTACATAAACACAACCTTAACTCTTGAGACTTCCCAGTCTTCCTCATACCTGCAACACTGGGGTTAGGGGAGAGGGGTGAGCTAAAGAGCCCAATGAGTAGAAACAAAGAAAACAGTTCATTAATTACATGCTTTCATGAAATGCATCACAGCACAAATAAATCATATCACGGATTGGACCCAACCACCAACATTCCTTCCAGTCTCAGTATGCCCGGCCCGGTCGGGTCTTACAACCTTCGTATGCCTGGCCCGGCCAGGTCTTACAACAACTGTATGTGTATGCCTGGCCCGGCCAGGTCTTACAACATCTCTAGGGCTAGTGGGGTCGTCCTTGGTCCAATCTCCATCAACAGTAAATAATGCAATGCTTCATATTCGTGTAACTAGTGCAATCAACCTATTACATATAAACATGATGCATGAGCATGCTTTAGGCATTTGATTTCTTTAAAATAAAAGATTAAGTTAGTTCTACTCACATCTTGGCAGACGCTGAACTGACTCTGCAACTGCTAACACTGATGGCCTCCTCGGTCCCTCGGGTCCGATCCTACACAGGTGGACTCGAATGAGGTGCCAACACACTCTAAACAACTCATAAACAACTCCCCAAAAACCCCCTAAAACAACCTCAAAACATGCATAGAAAACAACCATGAAAAGGCTGGACAGGGCACTTTTGGCGGCACCTTCGGCGGCCGAACCCTCCTCCAGAGACGAAACTCGGGCACTTTCGGCGGCACCTTCGGCGGCCGAAAGTCCCTCTCCAGAGATGAAAGTCAGGCACTTTCAGCGTCCGAACCTTCCTTCGGCGGCCGGAAGTCTGCTTTCAAGGCAAAACTCAACTTTCGGGGGCAAGGTTAGGCGGCCAAACCATGCATCCTCAGGCAGGTTCGGCGGCCGAAACTTCCTTCGGCGGCCGAACCTGAGTTCTTCCAGAACTCAGCCTCTGCATACAAGCCTCCCAAACCTTCCAACCACCCCAAAACAAGCACCCAACCTTACTAAAGCATGCATTAACTATTCTACAACATGCAACCAAGCACATAGGGTCTCAAACTATCCTAAACCGCAACAACAATATATTACCTTATACATAAACACACATTTGCCTAAAGGGTAACATAAACCGAAAACAACCAAAATCCTCACATACTCTCTCCCCATCATGCATACTCACTCCCACATGCATAGAGGAGCATAAACTTCCAACATATCATCACATAACATACAATGAGCATAAAGTCCACATAGACCCTAACATGCATATCTACCCATACTCAACCATCAAAACCTCTTGAAACTCACTTAAAACTTCATGAAACATAAGGGAAAGCATAGATCCACACTTACCTCTTGAAGATCGAGGGTTTGTGCGAGCTCTAGCTTGGAGATGGGAGGAAACTACTCCTTGGGTCTCCAAGCTCCCAAAACTTAGATCTAAGCTTGAAAACTCTTCAAAACAACCATAAAACTCATGAAAACATGAAGGAGATGAAGAAAGACATGAAAAAGGCCAAGGGAGGACAAAAACTCACCTGAGCTCGAGAATAGGGAGAAAACTCGCCCATTTCCGATCTGAGGGCCCTTTATAGGTGGCCTGCTGAACCACCTTCGGCAGCCTAACGTGCCCCCTAAACTCATGCATGTTCGGCGGCCGAACTTGAGGTTCGGCGGTCGAACCTTGGCTCGTTCAAACAAAGCTTTCGGAGGCCAAAAGCGCTCCCAAAACTTACCCATGTTCGGTGGCCGAACTTCACTTTCGGCGGCCGAACCTGGCAAATGCCTCCTTGGTCTTTTCTTTTCAAAAACTCAATTCTTTTTCATTTAAAACCATGAAATCGAGTGAAAACATTTTAGAAACACATTTTACCCCTCTAGAAGGCTCTGGCATCTTCAGAATTCCAGATTCCAACGGAGATTCTGCTGGAAGGTAGGGATTCCGATGCCGGAATCTAGCCGGGTATTACAGCTGGGACCCGTAGCAAGCCTAACATTCATCCTGTATACCTGTTAAATCCCATACATGATCATACATAAACTCATAACCATAAAAATTTTTTCTTTCATTTACCAAGCTTAACCTGTGCATGCACAACTCATAACATAGACCGCACACTGGAGCCCTCAACAAATACTCCAATGGGGTATCATAACATACATTAAGCTTGGTTTACATAAAACATCATTAAAACATTTTATAGATCATGTACCAAAGGGATCAACTATACATACTAGGGTCAAGCATAACACTAATCCTCAAAAACATATCATACATTACATGACCGTTCAATATTATACATTACAACATTTCATGTCCACATCTAGCTATTACATAAAATATAACTTCACTCTTGATGACTTCCTGGCCTAACCCGTACCTGCACACTTGGGGGTTAAGGGAATGGGGTGAGCTACTAGAGCCCAGTGAGCAGAATAATAAAAACATTTAAAACATATGATAGTATGGAATGCATCACATCACAACAAATCACATCAAGGATGGAATTGTCACCAATAGCCCTCAACATAGTCCAATAGTACCAGGGGCGTAGAATGGGCCTCGACCTGGTCTTTCTCTCAACATAACATAGCATAACATTCCAATAATGCCAGGGGCGTAGAATGGGCCTCGACTTGGTCTTTCTCTTAACATAGTGCCAGGGGCGTAGAATGGGCCTTGACTTGAACTTCCATATCATACCATATCATATCATACGAGGACTAAAGGATCATCCAATATCCACCCACATCATCATCATATTATGCAATGCAATATATTCGTGGATTCTAATGCATACAACCTAATATACATACATGGCATTCATGATGCATGAAACATGCTAAAAGCTTTCATTAATTAAAAACATAGTTTTATTCTACTCACCTCTGGCTGACTCAGAAGCAGCAATCTCACTGCTGGGGTCCTCGGTTCCTCGGGTCTGAACCTACACAGGAGGACTCAGATAAGGGACCAAACATGGACTAACATGACTCTAAATAAATCCCCAAAAATCCCCTAAAACACCTCAAAACTATCATAGAAAACATACAAAGGAACGCTGAACAGGGCACTTTCGGCGGTAGGTTCGGCGATCGAAAGTCCCTCCAGAGCCGAAACTCAGCCACTTTTGGCGGCAGGTTCGGCGGCCGAAAGTGGTTCCAGAGCCAAAACTCATGCATGTTCGGCGGCACCTTCGGCGGCCGAAACTCCCCTCCAGAGCCGAAAGTCCAACTTTCGGGGGCAGGGTTCGGCAGCCAAAAGCTTGCCTCCACAGGCAGGTTCGGCGGCCAAAAGTCCCTTCGGCTGCCGAACCTGAGTTCTTCCAAAGTGGCAGAACTCAGCCTCTACATATGCACAAAGCCTCCCAAACCTTCAAAACTCACATCCAACACTTCTAAAACATGCATATACACATACATAAGCATATAGGGGTCTCAAACTAGCCTAAACCCTAACCAAAACACATTTAGCATACATATACAACACACATTAACCATAAAAGCACATAAACCCTATTCAACAAACAACTAACCTAATCATGCATTTCTACCCCATAAACTTCATAAGACTTTCATAAAACATACAAGAAGGGTAGGATCTAAGCTTACCTCTTGAAGATTGAGAGGAGAAATGATCCTTAACTTGGAGGTAGGAGAAATCTAGCTCCTTGGGTCTCCAAGCTCCACAACTTGATCTTAGATTCAAAAATCTTCAAAACCAAGTTAAAAAATTGTAAAAATCATGAGAGACTTAAAGGAAGAACACAAGATCGACAAGGGAGGACGGAAACTCACCTTGGCCGGAAATGGGGAGAGAAAACTCTCCCATTTCGGACTGGGGACCCCTTTATAAGTGGCTGGCCAGACCACTTTTGGGGGCCTAACTGTAATACCCGGCTAGAGTCTGGCATCAGAATTCTACTATCCGGTGGAATCTCGAGTGTCGAAACCCTCTAAAAGGGTAATAGATATATTTTTCTAAAGTGTTTTAGTATGTTTTAAGGTTTTAAGTATAAAGAAAATGAGTTTTTGAAAGAAAAGAACCAACGAAGAAAAGCCAGGTTCGGTCGCCGAAAGTGAGGTTCGGCCGCCGAACGTTGTATGATTTTGGAATCACGTTTGGCCGCCGAAGGTGGTCTGGCCGGCCACCTATAAAAGGCCATAGGTCGGTGGATGGATAAGATTTTTCTTTCCATCTCCACGGACAGAGGTGAGACCATGATCTTCCTTGGGTGATCTTCATGTTTTCTCAAATCTTTCAAAGTTTTGACAAGTTTTCATGTTGTTTTTGAAGTTTTGAGCTAAAGACCAAAGTTTTGAAGGTTGGAGACTTTGAGAGAGAGTTTCTCCATATCTCCACGTTAGGATCTCCTATCCTCTCGTTTTCAAGAGGTAAGTGAGGATCCTTAATTTATTTTCATGTTTTATGGAGGTTTTATGGAGTTTTATGGGTAGAGATGCTTGTTAGGTTAAGTAGGGTTTTTGGTTGATTGTTGATGATTAGCATGTTTATGTGTTGTGTTGAGATGTTTGTTGGGGTGTTAAGTTAGTTTTGGACCCCTTTGTGCATGTACTTGAGTATATGCTTGTTGTTGAGTTGTTGGTTGCATGTTTGAGTAAAGTTAGGGAAGTTTTACATGGAGCAGAGCAAGGTTCTGCCTTACTGGAGAACCCAGTTTCGGCCGCCGAAGGAAGGTTCGGCCGCCGAACATGCTAAGGAGGTGGTTTCGGCTGCCTAAGCTCGCCTCCGAAAGTTTGGACTTTCAGCTCTGAAGTGGAGTTTCGGCCGCTGAATGTGCCACCGAAGGTTGAGACTTTCATCTCTGGAGAGGACTTTCAGTAGCCGAAGGTGCCGCCGAAAGTGTCTGAGTTTCGGCTCTCGAGGGACTTTCGGCCGCCGAACCTGCCGCCGAAAGTGCCCTGTCTAGCCTTCTTTTGCATGTTTTATGTGATTGTTTTAGGATGTTTTAGGGAGGCTTTTGGGGAGTTTTATAGAGTTATTCTTGAGTTAGTTTGGTCCCTCATTTGAGTCCACCTGTGTAGGAACGGACCAGAGGAACCGTAGAGATCAGCAGTGAGCACTGCTTCAGAGTTACCAGAGTCAGTTCAGAATTAGTCAGAGGTGAGTGGAACTAAACTTAATCTTTTTAATTGAGAAATCATATGCTTTTAGCATGTTTCATGCATCATGATATGTAACAAGATTGATTGCATTAGTATACACGAATATGACGCATTGCATTATGCATATTATGTGCGGTACGGACATAGTTTGGATTCATTAGCCCTCCCAGTAAAGTCCTGAGGAGCCCTGAGAGGGCCGGGCACAGGGTACTTGGGTACTATTGTTTGTATAATAAAGTCCTGAGGAGCTCCTTCGCGGGCCGGGCACAGATTGAGGGATTTTTGTTTTCGTCCGACCGAGATGGGTGATTACTTATGATGTGATGCATTTCATGAGAGCATGTTTATTAACATGTTTTTACTGTTCTACTCATTGGGCTAGTATAGCTCACCCCTCTCCCTTAACCCCAATCTTGTAGGTACAGGGTATAGTGGGAAAGTCAGCAGAGTATAGAAAGAGTAAATAGTTATGTAATAGCTTAGTGTGGCCATGTAATTTTATAAAGAGATCTTTATGTAACAGTTGTACAGAGTATTGTATAGTATTATGCTTGACCCAGAGGTATTGTTAATCCCTTTTATATACATGGTCTGGTTATTTAAGTGTTTTATTGATAAGTATGGAAACCAGGCTTAATATATATTGTGTGGACCCAACTAGAGTTTTTGATGAAGGCTCTAGTAAGGGGTCTGTGCACAGAGTACAGAGATAGTGCATGCACAGATTGAGCCTTGATACAGAGTAGAGTTTTACAATTTTGATAGAGTATGTATGTCCATGTATGGGATTTTACAAGTACACAGAGAGTATAGCAGGCTTACTATGGGTCCCGGCGACCTTAAGTCGATCTGGATCCTAGCGCCGGTAGCGGTCTAATTTTCGGGTCGTTACAGATTGGTATTAGAGCCCTAGGTTCATATGGTCGGACCTATAGAGAGTGTCGGGCTCATAGAGGTTATAGTAGGTCAAGCACAATAGGAAATCATGTCCACTAGGATAGGATGTGGAGTCCTGTCTATATGATGATGTGAAATGCTATGCTTTTATGCATGTGCATTATTGATATGTGATGCTAATATGCTATGTTATGTGTTGTTTTCTAGAGTTAAGATGAGAGGAACTCGTCGATCTGCACGATTGACTGGAGTCCCACCAGAGAGTGAGGGTACAGCTGCTCGTCCTCCTGCGTTGCCTAGGGCAATGCCTCAGAGATCAAGCAGGGAGGGTACGTCAAGGGACCCTAGAAGGTCTTTTGATGAGAGTAGAAGAGGATCAGACAGAGGAAGGAGGTCAGATGAAGTGAGGGAGGCTATGGATGTTGACCAGAGAAGAGATGAAAGCATGGGTATGGACAGGTCTAAAGAGGGTATGGGAGAGTCTCAAGAAGGAGCTCAGGCCTCGGGGTATGGTTATCCACCCCACTATCCACCCTTTCCACAGGGTCCGGGGTATCCGATGGGAGGTACGTTAGATTACTCTAGTTTTTACCCCATATCCTACCTATATGCCTTATATGCCTTATCCTCCTTTTTACCCACCATATCCCATGTATCCACCCTCACCTTTCCATCCAAGTTCAGCACACCCTGATCCTAGAGATACAGTACCTCCTCCACCACCAGAACCAGAAGCCCCTGTTGTCCAAGCACCACAGCCTAGCTCATCTAGGGGAAGTAAAGTGAAAATGACAGAGTATTTGAAGTTGGATGCTCCCAAATTCAACACAGGAGATGATCCATTTGAGTACCTCAGATCGGTTAAGATGATAACCGATGAGTTGGGAGCTGATGATAGTAGAGCCATTGAGATGGCAGGGTTCACACTAAGATGCAAGAAAGCTCGAGAGTGGTTCAAGAATTATGTGGACTCCAGGTTGGATAGCATGTCATGGGAAGAGTTCGCAAATGAGTTTGCTGGGTGGGCTTTTCCTGACAGTTTCAGGGAAATGAAAGTAATAGAATTTGAACAGCTGAGACAGACTGAAGAGATGAGTGTTGATGAATACAGTATGTGGGTCAGGCTTATGACACTGACCAGAAGAAGGCAAGGAGATATACTATGAGGCTTCATCCCAGGTATTCCTCCTTGATTCTTCCAGCAGAGAAAGAGAGTTTCCACTCTATAGTGGATGCAGCCAGAAAGATGGAGGCAAGTGCCATCATTCAGGGAACAGTTAAACAGTAGGTGGCACAGTCTTCGGGTTTTAAGACCCCCAGTGCAACAGCTTCTGGCAGCAAAAAGGGAGAAAAGTCTAAGTTCAAGAAGGAAAAGTTCTGGAGCAAGATCAAGTCTGGTCTGGGAATGGGTAGTGGCTCAAGCTCTGGCGCTAGCAGTGCAGTTTGTATGAGATGTGGGAGCCCGCACAGAGGAGTTTGTCGGATGGGATCTACAGCCTGCTTTAAGTGTGGGTAGGAGGGACATTTTGCACGGGAATGTCCTAACGTGACCTTAATGGCACCATCCCAGCAGATGACATCAGGTAGTGTGGCTCAGCCAGCAGCTACAGCCATGCCTCAGAGCAGTGGAAGAGGTAGAGGGAGAGGGTCAGCCTCTTCTTCAGCAGCAGGTTCCCGAGGTGAAGGTCCAGCAGCCCCAGTACAGATCTTCACTCTGACACAGGAGGAGGCTAACACATCTAACACAGTGGTGTCAGGTAACCTCATCATTGGGTGTTCTGATGTGTATGCTTTGATGGACCCCGGTGCTTCTCATTCCTTCATTGCTTCTAGAGCTGCAGAGAGATTGGGTCTGATAGTCTCTGGGTTAGAGTGTCCTCTCTGGGTCAGTGGACCCAAGTGTGACCCATCATTGGCAAAGTCAGTCTGTCGTTTCAGTCCGGTGTTCATAGAGGGTAGATGCCTTCCAGCTGACCTTGTGGTTCTAGATTTGACAGATTTTGATGTCATTTTAGGGATGGATTGGTTATCTACACATGGAGCTACCTTGAACTGCAGAGATAAGGTAGTCAGTTTCAGAGACCAGGATGGGTCAGAGTGTGTCTTCAGAGGAGACAGGAGGGGTACACCTAGGGGTTTGATATCAGCCCTTCAGGCTCGTAGGCTGCTCAGGAGGGGTTGTCAGGGGTTTCTAGCTCATGTGATAGAGCTAGATAGTTAGGTTAGGGAACCAGCTTCAGTGCCAGTAGTCAGAGAATTTCCAGACGTCTTCCCAGACGAGCTTCTAGGACTACCACCCGATAGGGAGATAGAGTTTGAAATAGAATTGCTGCCTGGTACTAAACCGATCTCTATCCCTCCCTACAGGATGGCACCAGCAGAGTTAAAAGAGCTGAAAGAGCAGTTGCAAGAGTTGGTAGATAAGGGCTTCATCCGCCCTAGTACCTCACCTTGGGGTGCTCTAGTGCTTTTTGTCAGAAAGAAGGATGGATCCCTCAGACTTTGTATCGACTATAGGCAGTTGAACAAGGTCACTACCAAGAATAAGTATCCCCTGCCTAGGATCGACGATCTATTTGACCAGCTAGCTAGAGCATGTTGTTTATCTAAGATAGATCTGAGATTCGGGTACTATCAGCTGAGAGTCAGAGAAGCAGATGTGCCAAAGACAGCCTTCAGGACTAGATATGGGCATTATGAGTTCCTAGTAATGCCATTCGGGTTGACTAATGCCCCTGCAGCATTTATGGATCTCATGAATAGAGTTTTCAGAGAGTATCTGGATCACTTCGTTATTGTCTTCATCGATGATATCTTGGTAACGACCCGAAGATCGGACCGCTACCGGCGCTAGGATCCGAGTCGACTTAAGGCCGCCGGGACCCGTAGCAAGCCTGACATATAACCTGTAAACCTGTATAATCCCATACATGATCAACAACATGCATAAAAATTAAAACTTTTCTTCATACATACTGTCATCAACTAACTCAACCTGTGCATACTCTGATCATATACATAACGTAGTCCCTCTGTGGGATCTCATCAAGCCTTAAAGGCAAAACAACCTGTATTGAGTTAGTTTACATAAACATCATAACATAAGACCATGTATATACAAAAGGGATTAACAATATATCATGGTCAAGCACAACTCTATCCTCAATGACCTCATTACATAACATCCTGAATATTTTTACATTTCATCATAATACAATTGTCATGTCCACAACTAACTATTACATACATATGACTTTTTTTTCTTCTTGCCTTCTCTATCTATCCCGTACCTGCAAACCTGGGGGTTAGGGGAGAGGGGTGAGCTAGATGCCCAGTGAGTAGAACTATAAAAAGAATATTTAAAACATGCTATCATGAAATGCGTCACTGCACAAACAAATCACACCACGGATGGACTGATTCAAAAATCCCTCAACTCCATGCCCGGCCCTATTATGGGCACCACAGGACTTCATATTGCCCGGCCCTATTATGGGCACCACAGGACTTCGTATTCGGAGTTATTGCCCGGCCCTATTATGGGCACCACAGGACTTCGTATTCAGAAGGCTAATGAATCATCCTAATGTCCATCCACTGTCATCTATCACAACAATACAATGTGGCATAGTCGTGAATTCTAATGCAAACAACCTATAACATGATCATGATGCATGAAGCATGATAAAAGCATTTCATTTCTTAATTTAAAAGGTTAAGTTTAGTTCCACTCACCTCTGGCTGACTCTGACAAACTCTGTAGCAGTTGGCTCACTGCTGGGGTCCTTGGTTCCTCGGGTCCGAACCTACACAGGTGGACTCCAATGAGGGACCAAACACACATAAACATAACTCTAATAAACTCCCCAAAAACCCCCTAAAACATCCTGAAAATATCACATAGAGATATGCATGGAGTGGCTGAACAGGGCACTTTCGGCGGCACCTTCGGCGGCCGAAAGTCCTGGACAGATCCGAAAGTCAGGCACTTTCGGCGGCACCTTCGGCGGCCGAAAGTCCCAGACAGAGACGAAAGTCTCTTTTCGGGGGCAACTTCGGCAGCCGAAAGGCCTGCCTCCCCAGCCACATTCGGCGGCCGAAAGTGCCTTCGGCTGCCGAACCTGGTTTCTGCCAAAGGGCAGAAACTTGGCTCCTTTGTGCATTTTCGCCTCCAAACTCACCAATCATGCATATATCTCAACCAAATCATGCATACAAGTTCCTAGGGGCCTCAAAACATCAAATACCCCAACTACAACACTTCAAGCATACTCAAACATGCCACATTGTTCAAAAATCACATGAAACCTAACATTTGCTTAAAAACTCATACAACCCTATACATGCCATTCTACCCCATAAAATCACTTAAAACTTACTTAAAACATGCATTGAGCTTAAGATCGGCTCTTACCTCTTGAAGATCGAGAGAGAGGCGACCTAAACTTGGAGATCCAAGAAAATGAGCTCCTGAGTTCCCAAAGCTCCAAAACTTGTTTCAAAAGTCCAAAACCTTCAATGCAAGCTTAAAACTCAAGAAAAATGGTGGGGATTTGGAGGAAAAACACTAGATTTGCAAAGGGAAGGTCGGAAGCTTGCTGTGGCCGAAAATGGGAGAAAACTCACCCATTTCGGCTAAGTGCCCCTTTTATAGGTGGCTGGCCAGGCCACGTTCGGGGGCCGAATGTGCCTCTGCATCCATGCAATGTTCGGCGGCCGAACTTGACTTTCGGCGGTCGAAACTGGACTTCCCCAACTCATGCTTTCGGGGGCCTAACGTGCCTCCAAAACGCATGCATGTTCGGCGGCCGAACTTGACTTTCGGCGGCCGAACCTGGGTTTTCCTCCAAGGACTTTTTATGCAAAAACTCATTTAATTTCATACTTTAAAACCATTAAAAACATGAAAACATTTTATAAAACATGATTCTACCCTTCTAGCGATCTCCGACATCCGAGATTCCACCGGACGGTAGGAATTCTGATACCGGAGTCTAGCCGGGTATTACAGGTGTATTCCAGAGATGCAGAGGAGCATGCCCATCATCTGAGGACAGTTCTGCAAACTTTAAAAGAGCATGGCTTGTATGCCAAGTTCTCTAAGTGTGAGTTCTGGTTAAGGAGCATCTCATTCTTGGGGCATGTAGTATTAGCAGAGGGTATTAGGTAGGACCCAAGAAGATAGAGGTTGTAGCTAACTGGCCCAGACCCACCACAGTGACAGAGATTAAAAGCTTTTTGGGTTTGGCAGGTTACTACAGGAGGTTCGTACAGGACTTTTCAAAGATTGCTGCTCCTATGACCAGACTGACCAAGAAGAATCAGAGGTTCGTGTGGTCGGACCAATGTGAAGAGAGCTTTGAGGAGCTTAAGAGGAGATTAACGTCAGCACCAGTGTTAGCTCTGCCCGTTAGTGGTGAGGACTTCACAGTGTTCTGTGATGCGTCCCGAGTAGGACTGGGTTGTGTTCTAATGCAGAAAGACAGGGTAATTGCTTATGCTTCTAGACAGCTGAAAAAGCACGAGTTGAATTACCCCACACATGACCTAGAGATGGCAGCAGTTATCTTTGCACTCAAGATGTGGAGGCATTACCTTTAGGGGGTTAAATGCGAGATCTTCACAGATCATAAAAGTTTACAGTACATCTTGAGCCAGAGAGAGCTGAATTTGAGGCAGAGAAGATGGGTAGAACTGCTCAGTGACTATGACTGCAAGATTCAGTATCATCCGGGTAAGGCGAATGTTGTGGCAGACGCCCTAAGCCGAAAATCACTTGGCAGTTTGTCCCATATAGCAGCAGAGAGAAGACCAGTGGTGACGGAGTTTTATAAGCTCATTGACGAAGGGCTACAGCTAGAGTTGTCTGGTACAGGAGCCTTGATAGCACAGATGAGAGTAACACCCGTGTTTCTGGAGCAGGTGGCTCAGAAACAGCATGAGGACCCAGAGTTAGTAAAAATTGCCAGGACTGTTCAGTCAGGCAACAGTGCAGAGTTCAGATTTGATAGCCAAGGGATCCTCCGCTATGGGAATCGACTATGTGTACCAGATGACATAAGTCTGAAAGGAGACATTATGAGGGAAGCTCATAATGCGAGGTACAGTGTTCACCCTGGAGCCACCAAGATGTATCAGGATCTGAAAAGGGTGTATTAGTGGCCAGCTATGAAGAGAGAAGTGGCACAGTTTGTGTCCGCCTGTGAAGTTTGCCAGAGGGTGAAACTAGAACATCAGAAGCCGGCTGGAATGCTTAATCCACTACCGATTCCAAAATGAAAATGGGAGAACATAGCTATGGATTTTGTGGTGGGACTACCGGCAGTGTCCAACAGACTAGACTCTATATGGGTGATTGTGGACAGACTGACTAAATCTGCTGACTTCATCCCTGTTAGGAGTAATTACTCTGTGGACAAGTTAGCACAGGTTTATATGGAAGAGATAGTAAGGTTGCATGGGGTCCCAGTGTCTATAGTATCAGATAGAGGGCTCCAGTTCACCTCCAGGTTTTGACGGAGTCTGCAGGATGCTATGGGCACAAGGTTGGATTTTAGCACTGTTTTCCATCCACAGACTGACGGACAGTCAGAGAGGACCATCCAGACTATAGAAGATATGCTCAGGATGTGTGTGTTAGATTTTGGAGGTTCTTGGAGGCAGCATCTGCCTTTGGTGGAGTTTGTCTACAATAACAGCCATCATGCTAGCATTGGGATGGCCCCTTATGAAGCTTTGTATGGGAGGAAGTGCAGATCACCTGTTTGCTGGGAAGAAGTGGGAGAGAAGGCTCTTGCTGGGCTTGAGTTAGTAGAGATTACCAGCAAGGTGGTGCCCATTATCAGAGAGAGAATCAGAACTGCCGTGAGCAGATAGAAAAGCTATACAGACATTCGCAGAAAGCAGATAGAGTTTCAGGAGGGTGATATGGTTTTGCTGAAGGTGTCTCTAATGAAAGGAGTGGTTCGTTTTGGGAAGAAAGGTAAGCTAGCTCCACGGTATATTTGACCCTTTGAGATCTTGCAGAAGATCGGGAATGTATCGTACAAGCTGGATTTACCTGCTTCTATGGAAAGAATTCACCCGGTTTTCCATGTTTCCATATTACGGAAGTTCGTGTCAGATCCGAGTAAGGTTCTTAGTGAGCTTGATATAGAGATCCTTGGAGATCTCACTTATGTAGAGCAGCCAGTACGGATCCTAGACACGCAGATAAGAAAGCTGAGGAACAAGGAAATTTCGATGGTGAAAGTCCTTTGGAACCACCACAATATGGAAGAGTGCACCTAGGAGACACGGGAGTCTATGCTCCAGCAATATCCATATCTGTTTTAAGGTTAGTTTCCTCCTTTTTATGTGTTTTGTTGTTTGAGGAACATTCGGGGACGAATGTTCTTAAGGGGGGGAGAATGTAATACCCGGCTAGAGTCTGGCATCAGAATTCTACTGTCCAATGCAATCTCGAGTGTCGGAACCCTCTAGAAGGGTAATAGATATGTTTTTCTAAAGTGTTTTAGTATATTTTAAGGTTTTAAGTATAAAGAAAATGAGTTTTTGAAAGAAAAGAACCAAGGAAGAAAAGCCAGGTTCAGCCGCCGAAAGTGAGGTTCGACTGCCGAACGTTGTATGGTTTTGGAATCACGTTTGGCCGCCGAAGGTGGTCTGGCCAGCCACCTATAAAAGGCCATAGGTCGGTGGATGGATAAGATTTTTCTTTCCATCTCCACGGACAAAGGTGAGACCATGATCTTCCTTGGGTGATCTTCATGTTTTCTCAAATCTTTCAAAGTTTTGACAAGTTTTCATGTTGTTTTTGAAGTTTTGAGCTAAAGACCAAAGTTTTGAAGCTTGGGGACTTTGAGAGAGAGTTTCTCCATATCTCCACGTTAGGATCGCCTATCCTCTCGTTTTCAAGAGGTAAGTGAAGATCCTTAACTTCTTTTCATGTTTTATGGAGGTTTTATAGAGTTTTATGGGTAGAGATGCATGTTAGGTTATGTAGGGTTTTTGGTTGATTGTTGATGATTAGCATGTTTATGTGTTGTGTTGAGCTGTTTGTTGGGGTGTTAAGTTAGTTTTGCACCCCTTTGTGCATGTACTTGAGTATATGCTTGTTGTTGAGTTGTTGGTTGCATGTTTGGGTAAAGTTGGGGAAGTTTTGCATGGAGCAGAGCAAGGTTCTGCCTTACTGGAGAACCCAGTTTCGGCCGCCGAAGGAAGGTTCGGCCGCCGAACATGCTAAGGAGGTGGTTTCGGCTGCCTAAGCTCGCCCCCGAAAGTTTGGACTTTCGGCTCTGGAGTGGAGTTTCGGCCGCCGAAGGTTGAGACTTTCGTCTCTGGAGAGGACTTTCGGCAGCCGAAGGTGCCGCCGAAAGTGTCTGAGTTTCGGCTCTGGAGGGACTTTCGGCCGCCGAACCTGCCGCCGAAAGTGCCCTATCCAGTCTTCTTTTGCATGTTTTATGTGATTATTTTAGGATGTTTTAGAGAGGCTTTTGGGGAGTTTTATAGAGTTGTTCTTGAGTTAGTTTGGTCCCTCATTTGAGTCCACCTGTGTAGGAACGGACTAGAGGAACCGCAGAGATCAGCAGTGAGCACTGCTTCAGAGTTACCAGAGTCAGTTCAGAGTTAGTCAGAGGTGAGTGGAACTAAACTTAATCTTTTTAATTGAGAAATCATATGCTTTTAGCATGTTTCATGCATCATGATATGTAATAGGATTGATTGCATTAGTATACACGAATATGACGCATTGCATTATGCATATTATGTGCGGTACGGACATAGTTTGGATTCATTAGCCCTCCCAGTAAAGTCCTGAGGAGCCCTGAGAGGGCCGGGCACAGATTGAGGGATTTTTGTTTCCGTCCGACCGAGATGGGTGATTACTCGTGATGTGATGCATTTCATGAGAGCATGTTTATTAACATGTTTTTACTATTCTACTCACTGGGCTAGTATAGCTCACCCCTCTCCCTTAACCCCAGTCTTGCAGGTACAGGGTACAATGGAAAGTCAGCAGAGTACAGAAAGAGTAAAGAGTTATGTAATAGCTTAGTGTGGACATGTAATTTTATAAAGAGATGTTTATGTAATAGTTGTACAGAGTATTGAATAGTATTGTGCTTGACCCAGAGGTATTGTTAATCCCTTTTGTATACATGGTCTGGTTATGTAAGTGTTTTATTGATGAGTATGGAAACCAGGCTTAATATATATTGTATGGACCCAACTAGAGTTTTTGATGAGGGCTCTAGTAAGGGGTCTGTGCACAGAGTACAGAGATAGTGCATGCGCAGGTTGAGCCTTAGTACAGAGTAGAGTTTTACAGTTTTGATAGAGTATGTATGTCTATGTATGGGATTTTACAGGTACACAGAGAGTATAACAGGCTTGCTATGGGTCCCGGCGACCTTAAGTCGATCTGGATCCTAGCACCGGTAGCGGTCCGATTTTCGGGTCGTTACAATAATGTGCCTCCGCATGCATGCCATGTTCGGCGGCCGAACCTGGATTTTCCTTCCTTCTCCTTTTTCATTTAAAACTCAATTTCTTTCTTATTTAAAATCATAAAATACATGAAAATATTTTATAAAAACATGATTTTACCCTTCTAGAGGTTTCCGACATCCGAGATTCCACCGGACGGTAGGAATTCTGATACCGGAGTCTAGCCGAGTATTACAAAAGTGGACCCCAAGAAGGTAGAAGCTGTAGCTAACTGGCCTAGACCCACTACAGTAACAGAGGTCAAAAGCTTTTTGGGTTTGGCAGGTTACTACAGGAGGTTCGTTCAGGACTTCTCTAAGATTGCCGCTCCTATGACCAGATTGACCAAGAAGAATAAGAGGTTTGTGTGGTCTGACCAGTGTGAAGAGAGCTTTGAGGAGCTAAAGAAGAGGTTAACGTCAGCACCGGTGTTAGCTCTGCCGACCAATGATGAAGACTTCACAGTGTTCTGTGATGTGTCCCGTGTGGGACTAGGTTATGTGTTGATGCAGAATGATAGGGTAATTGCTTATGCTTCTAGGCAGCTGAAGAAGCATGAGTTGAATTATCCTACACATGATCTAGAGATGGCAGCAGTGATCTTTGCACTTAAGATGTGGAGGCATTACCTGTATGGGGTTAAATGTGAGATCTTCAATGATCATAAAAGCCTGCAGTACATCTTGAGTCAGAGAGAGTTGAATCTGAGGCAGAGAAGGTGGGTTGAACTGCTTAGTGACTATGATTGCAAGATTCAGTACCATCCAGGTAAGGCAAATGTGGTAGCAGATGTCCTAAGCCGGAAATCACTTGGCGGTTTATCCCACATCACGGCAGAGAGAAGACCAATGGTGAAGGAGTTCTACAAGCTCATTGATGAAGGGCTGCAGTTGGAGTTGTCTGGTACTGGTGCTTTGATAGCTCAGATGAGAGTGACACCCGTGTTTCTGGAGCAAGTGGCTCAGAAATAGCATGAGGACCCTGAGTTGGTAAAGATAGCCAGAACAGTACAGGCAGGTAAGAATAAAGAATTCAGATTTGACAGCAAAGGGATCCTTCGCTATGGGACCAAGTTATGTGTACCAGATGACGTGAGTCTGAAGGGAGACATTATGAGGGAAGCTCATAATGTTAGATATAGCGTTCACCCTGGAGCCACCAAGATGTACCAGGATTTGAAAAGAGTCTATTGGTGGCCAGCTATGAAAAGAGAAGTGGCACAGTTCGTGTCAGCCTGTGAGGTATGTCAAAAGGTAAAAAATTAAATAAATTTTTAAAAAATCATCCATGATTTCATTTATTTTATAAAAAAATTTTATAAGTTAAAATATTTGAATTTTTTTATTCTAAATAATAAAATTAATAGATAAAAATAAATTGAATTAAATTAAATTAAAATTTAATTTAATTTTTTTTTATTTCAAAAAGTATTGGAATAAACTGCTTAATTAGGAGTAGATTAAGTAATTATAGGGATTTGCACAATTAACAGATCTGATATATATTGTTTCCTATACAAACTTATTTTGTTTCCTTATAATAGGATTGCTTCCTTTTTCACTCCTAATTTTGTGTTGTAAATATATCTATATAGAACCTCATTTCCGGAGAAGAATACACAACAACTGAATTATTCACAGATTCAATCGTTCAACATAGTATCAAAGCAATTCTGATCCTGGAAGAATTGCTTCCCGAATTTCATATCTTGAAACCACCACCGTAGCTTACCACCTGTAACATCGTATTTTTTATTCTCCAACACCATTATTTTTCAGCCACAACAAAAGTCCAACAAAATATGGAGGATGAATCACAACCTATAGCTAACGTTACCCACCCAGGTATTGTTGGTAAGGCAAATGTACTCTTTGTAACTTCTAAGAATAATACTTGAATTATTGATACAGGTGCATCTGATCATTTGACTAGAGATTCAGGGAAGTTTAAATCCATTCGTGCTTCTTCACAATCTGTTATATCTACAGCTAATGGTAGTACTTCTTCAATTACTGGAGAAGGATCAGTCATTTTATTTAGTACCTTTACTCTAGATACTGTCTTAATTGTTCCATCTCTTGAATATAACCTTTTGTCGGTTAGCCAAATAACCTCTTCTAACAGAGAATGGAAAACATAAAAATTACCTTGCATGTCAAAAGAGTAGTAGAGACAAAACTCAAGCAACTCAATCAATTATCCAAAGTATCTATTCCTAGTAGTGTGCAGGATGCCTTAGCAGAACCAAAATGGACAAAGGCGATGAATGAAGAGATGGAGGCCCTACAAAAGAATTCTGCATGGGAACTTGTTCCTCTACCTGAAGGAAAGAAGACAGTTGGATGTAGATGGGTATACACTATGAAACTTAAAGCAGATGGAAGCATTGATAGATATAAGGCAAGGTTGGTTGCAAAAGGATATACACAAAAGTATCGAGTAGATTACCAGGAGATTTTTGCACCGGTGGCCAAGCTCAACACAATTCATATCCTTATTTCTGTAGCAGCAAATCGAGGTTGGCCTTTGAATCAATTTGATGTTAAAAATACTTTTCTTAATGGAGATTTGGAGGAGGAAGTCTATATGGAGGTCCCACCGGGGGTTAAACAGAGTACTTCAAACAGAAATGAAGTTTATAAGCTGAAGAAATTATTGTATGGGCTTAAACAATCACCTAGAGTTTGGTTTGGGAGGTTCACTTCAGCGATGAAGGCATTTGGTTATAAACAGAGTAATTTAGACCATACTTTATTTATCAAACACAAAGAAGGGAAGATAACAGCTTTAATTGTGTATGTCGATGATATGGTCTTAATAGGAGATGATCCTTGTGAAATGAAGTTATTGCAGAACTATTTGGCTGCTGAATTTGAAATGAAGGATCTTGGGCAATTTAAATATTTCTTAGATATTGAAATAGCAATATCAGAACGAGAGATTTCCTTTCATAGCGGAAGTACATTCTGGATTTGTTTACTGAAACTAGAATGCTTGCCTGCAAAACAGTAGAAACTCCGATGGAGGTGAACCATAAACTCAGTTTGTTTACAGAATAAATTCCAACAAATATGGGACGCTATTAATGATTGGTTGGGAGATTGATCTATTTGACTCATACGAGGCCAGACATAGCATATGCTGTAAATGTTGTAAGTCAATTCATACATAAACCAAGGGAAGACTGAAGAACACATGAATGCAGTATACCGAATCTTATGATACCTGAAGGGGGCTCCAGGCAAGGGACTATTATTCTCAAAGAATGGTACATTAGACATTGAAGGATACACGGATGCTGAATGGGCAGGCGATCAATCAACAAGGCGATCTACTTCGGGTTATTTCACCTTCGTGGAAGGGAATCTGGTTACATGGAGAAATAAAAAATAAAAGATTGTGGCGCGGTCAAGTGCAGAGGCCGAATTCAGAGGTATGGCATATGGTTTATGCGAGCTATTTTGGATTAAGAGCGTTCTAAAAGAATTGGGAATAGACAATGCAAGCTCAATGAAACTTTACTGCGATAACAAGACTGCAATTGGGATTGCATAGAATCCCGTGCAACATGATCGCACCAAACATATTGAAGTTGATCGGCATTTCATCAAGGAAAAGCTAGACCAGAAGATTATACAGTTTCCGTTTGTCAAGTCAGAAGACCAGTTAGCTTATATACTCACAAAAACATTATCTGAGAAGATATTTCATGATATGGTTGACAAGTTGGACATGATAGATATCCATGCTCCAACTTGAGGGTGAGTGTTGGAATAAATTGCTTAATTAGGATTAGGAGTATATTACGTAATCATAGGAATTTACACAATTAACAGATATGATATATATTGTTTCCTGTACAGGTTTATCTTGTTTTCTAAGAATATGATTGCTTCCTTTTTCTCTCGTAATTTTGTGTTGTAAATATATCTATACATAACCTCCTTTCCGGAGAAAAATACATAACAACTGAATTATTCACAGATTTCATCATTTAACAAAATAAAAATAAAAATAAAAATCACAGTAATATTGCAAATAAAGAAAAAGATGTAAAAAATATAAAATTAAAAGATAATTTCAAAATTAAATCCAGTATATTAATATCTTCATTGTTGAAAACTTATACGACTAATTCAATCTTTCAAATCCATTTCAAATTTAAGATCTTTATTAATTTGAACGCAACAAATGACACTCCGCATCTTTTTTTTATTAATAATATAAATAAAATGAAATAAAAAGAAAATAATAAAATATTTAAAAATAATAACCAAATGCTTTGGATTATTATTCTATTTTAATTTTGAAAATTAATGATATTCGGTAATTATTATATATTTAAAATATTTCAAACATAAGATAGGAAATAAATTGAAAAACTTAAAAATATGGTAAAGTAAAAAAAAAAGTTTTATAAGTCAATTCAAAACCAATTTTCTTTTTCTTTTTTTTTTTCTAAATTACTATTAAAATATATAAATAAATTAATAAGTAATATAAGATAGTAGGTGACCTACGCAGATATTAAGAAGGCTTCACTTAGAAAGATACATAAAATAATAAATTTTAATTAAAAAATCAATAAAAATAAATAGTTGATAATAATATTATATTATTTTTAATAATATAAAAAAATAGACCATAATCAATATCAAAATATTTTAATTAAATTTTAAAATATTAAAAAATTCAACTATCAAATCGAATCACACTAATTTTAATTTAAATTGATTTTTATTTAAAATAAATTTTATTTTATTTTATTTTTATAAATAATAAAATTTTAATTTTTAATTAATTTAATTTAATTTAATTTTAAATCGCACCGATTAAATACTCGCCGAACTACTATCCAAACTACTAACCACCCAATTAGTTCCCATTAGATTCTTTGCACCCACCACCAAAAATCCAACCATCTTTACTTCTCACTAACACTATATACATTCATTTGTAATAATATTTCGATTTATAATAACGGTTGTTTTAGATATTTTTTTAAAAATTAATATTAATTTTTATTTTTTATATATAATTTTATTAATTTTTAAATTATTTAATACTGATATATAAAAAAATATAAACATGGATCTTTTAAATAAATTATTATACTTTTTTTAAAATTAAAACTATTAATTAGTGTCATTAATTTGGATAAATAAACCTTAAATGACACATATTGTAGAATTGAGGTAATATCAATTACAAATTTAATTAGAAGATTTACAATTTAATTTCTGAATATTGCTATTATTAACAAGTTAGTCTCTGTGTTTTCAAAAACCTATTAAAACGTCCTTAATTTTTCTTTCCATTAACAAAATAGTCCTTCTGTCATTTTTTCCATTAAAAATAGATAAATTATGAGAGAGAAAATTTTTAAAATTTCAAATTTGTCCTCAAATAAAACTCTTTATTTAGTCCTTGAATATTGCTATTATTAATAAGTCAGTCCCTACATTTTCAGAAATTTATTAAAACGTTCTTATCTTTTCTTATATCTATTAAAACATCCTTAACGTTTCTTTCCGTCAATGAAATAGTCCCTATCTTTTCTCACATCTATTAAAACGTTCTTATCGTTTCTTTCCGTCAGCGAAATAGTCCCTCCTTATCATTTCTTTTCTCAGCGAAATAGTTCCTCCATACATTTTCAGAAATCTATTAAAACGTCTTTATCTTTTTTTTATATATATTAAAACATCCTTATTGTTTCTTTCTGTCAATGAAATAATCCATATCTTTTCTCACATCTATTAAAACGTCCTTATCGTTTCTTTCCGTCAACAAAATAGTCCATCCCTCCCTCCTCCTCCTCCTCCTCCTCCTCCTCAAAAAAGAAGAAAAAACAGAAGAAGAAGATGATGATGATGATGAAGGAGAAGAAGAAGAAAAAGAAGAAAAAATGAAGAAGAAGAAAAAGAAGAGGGAGAAGAAGAAGAAGATGATGATGAAGAAAAAGAAGAAGAAGAAAAATCATCTCCTCCTCTTTAAAGAACAAGAATAAAAAGAAAAATCGAAGTAGAATCAAAGAAGAAGAAGAAGAAGAAGAGGAAGAACCGATGAAGAAGAAGAAGAAGAAGAAGAGGAATAACCGATGAAGAAGAAGAAGAAGAAGAAAGAGGAGGAGGAGGAGGAGGTGGGGTAATTTGGTCTTTTACTATATTTTTAACGGCAGAAATAGATGAAAAGACTATTTTGTTGACGGAGAAAAAAGATAATAACGTTTTAGTAGGTTTCTGAAAATATACAGACTGACTTGTTAATAATGGCAATATTTAGGGACTAAATTGTAAATCTCTCAATTTAATTTTTATAAAATATACATATACTCCATCCATTTTTAGAAGTTGATTTAGCCAAAATTATTTGTCACTTAAAAAGATTAAGAGTATTAATTAATTTCCTTTTAATTTTATTCTTATCTTTATTAAATACAATAATTAATTTAATAATTTCTTAAAAACTATATTATCATTTATTTTTTTTTCTCTGTTAATTATATTTATTTTTTATTAGAAGATTAATGCAAATAAAATTAATTAATGAGACTGAAATAATTAGTGAGGTAAAAGGGCAATTTAATCGATTCAATTATTATTTTCCCACGTTTTGTTCAGCAGTATTCTATTTAAATAAAAAAAAGTGATATTTAAAAATTTAATTTAAATTTTTATTTATTTCGATATGATTCAATTTTTAATTTTAAAAATTTTAATTATTTCAGTTTAATTTAATTTTGATAAAAAAATGAATCAAACCGATTAGTAATAATAATATATTATTTTCAATAATATTGAGAAATTATGTTATAATTAAAATATTTTAATTAAATTTTAAAATATTAAAAATAAAACGTAAAAAATAAAAAATTTATTAAAAATTCAAACCGATCAAATTGAACTGAATTAGACCAGTTCGATTTCATTCAATTTATGATCAAAATCAATTCAATTCGATTTTTATAAATATCAAAATTTTGATTTTCAGTTTATTCAGTTCGATTTAATTTTAAACTGAATCTACCGAATATTCACCCTTTAACTTTAAGTGATTTAAATTTTTAATCACCATATAAAAATCTTAAATAATATATAAAAATGGACAAAATAAAAAATAAATCTCTGAATGAGATTGGATGAGGATGACTACTAAATTAACTAAATACTAAATTCCGCCAGATAAATAATTGGATTGAATTTGGAGACATACTCTATAAAATCTAAAATTTGAAAATAATTATAAAATTAAAAGTCCTAGATTTTATTTACATCATTATTACAGCAAAGACTCAAAACCATTTCAATAAGCAAATAGCACAGAAACAACTTGTTTTAAACTGTAAAATATTTTGTATTTAATTTATAATTTTAATTAAGTATATTATTTAATCCTTTTAATTTTAACTATTTATATTATTTAATTCTCTGATTATATTTAAAACAAGTTTGCTATTGTTTTATTTAACAAAAAACTAAAAATTTTGATTTTATAAAGTATAAAGTATATTTTAATTAATTAAGAAATAAAAATAGGAAGGATCTAATAATACTTTACCCTATTTTTATTCTTTTGAGAAGACCCTATTTTTTAATTAGTTCATTAATAAATGCGCAATTTGATGAAAATCATATGATACACGAGGTGACATAGTAGATACTGTGAAAGACTTCACCTTAAAAAAATCATTAAAAATAAAAATAAAAAATAAATTCTGAATATGGATAAGAGTGTAATCGAATTGAGTGAAGTCGAATTTTGTAAAGTTCAGATTCGTTTACTAAAAATTTTATAACTCGAACTTGACTCGAACTTTAATATTAAACTCAAATTTGACTCGAACTCTAATATTAAATACTATAATTGAACTCGATTCGAATTCGACTCCTAAAAAACTCATTTAAACTAATAACGAGTCTAATTGAAATTCAAACTAGAAAATTCAATTAAAAGGGTTATTTAAACTAGTAACGAGGCTAATTTAGAATCGAACTCGAAATCTCAATTAAAAAACTCGTTAATAAAATTTAATTAATTTAAATTTTTAAATATTAAAATTTTAAACTAAAAAGTTAAAAAAGACTTTAATAAAATTAAATATAATTTAATTAAAATCTATTATAATTAAATCCTTAATTTAAAATATAATAGAAAGTGAAATTTTTATTTATAGAGTAGTTTTGTCTCTCCATTTCTATAAATTTTCGATGCAGGACAGAAAATATTATTTCAGTAATCTTTAATATCTCATATGTAAAATACTGTATAGTAATTTTATAAAAATGAGTTTGTATCTAATGGTTAATGAAAGGTGATTTTTCAAAAATTCTGAGTTTTATTCTAATCAACAATAAATGATTAATTTTTTTTTATTATTTAAATCTTGTATTTTTTTATTATTTAAATTTTAATATTTAAATATTTACTTATTTATTTATAATATCAAATAATATTTATTATTTAAATACTAATTATAAAATTTTAATTAATTATATAAAATATATTCAATATAAGATTAATGATATAATACTAAATTTAATAATTATTTATTTAAATGTTTATATTACATAAAAAATTAATTGAAATATATATAATAAATATATAAATCTATATATAAAATGTGAGAGAATTTCATTTTAAATTACATAATTTTTTTAAATTACATAATTTTAATTAAATTTGTATAATTTTATTGTTAGTATCAATAAATATTTTTATATAAAATTTGTTAATATATTATTATTTATTATTCATATCTTATCATTTCATTATTCATATATCATTATTTATTTTTATTTAAATATATAATTTATATTAAATTATTTTATTATATAAAAAATACTATACATATAATATAAATATAAAATATTATATAAAATAAATATACTAATATAAGTATAATCAATTTAAATTATATAATTATATATATACATTATACTCAAATTTTATTAATAATCATATTGATTTATATTTAAATTATATAAAAATTTTAATTTATAAAATTAAGCGAAATAGAAAAATAATTATATAAATACATATATAAATATATAAAAATAATAATAATAAATAATTTATTAAAAGATTTAATAGTTTAAAAAAATATTCACACATTGTAAAAAATAAATATATAAATTAATAATATAGTTATATAATTAAGGAATAAAAATATAAAAATTAAGAATATATATGGTAAATAGATTAAGTGGCTTATAATTAAATCGAGCCGAATCTCTTAACGAGTCTGTTCGATAAGCATTTTAACGAGTCTGCTCGACAAATATCTTAACAAGTCTACTTGACGAGTATCTTAACAAGTCTGCTCACGAGTATCTTAATGAGCCTGTTCATGAGCCTCTTAATGAGACCGTTCACGAGTCTCTTAGCGAACCTGTTCATGAATCTATTAACGAGTCAGTTCACGAATCTTAACGAGCCAAATACTACGGAACTCAAGTTTGACTCGTTTAATAAACGAGCCTAAAAATTAAGATTGAGTTCGACTCGTTTAGAAATCAAATCAAATTCTATTGAGATTTTATCGAGTCGAATCTCGAATAGCTCACGAATAACTTGGTTCGTTTACGGTACTAAATATAGAATCATGATGTTTTTTTTAATTTTTATATTAAAAAAATTCACTAATTAATCTTTTAATTTTAAAAATATATTAAAATTACTATTTAATAAACTATTAATTTTATTATTTAAATATTTACTATTTAATCTCTATAATTATTAGTTAATTCTTCAGTTTTATAATAAATTTATTAATTAATTTCGTATTAAAGGTATAAAAAATTCTGAATATATGAATCCTGATATTTTTTTTAATTTATTTTTTAATTTTTATATTAAAAAAAATTCACTAATTAATTTTTAAATTTTTTAAAAAATATTAAAATTATTATTTAATAAGCTATTAATTTTATTATTTAGTTATTATAATTTAAAAAATTTTATTAGTTGATATTTTATAATAAATTTATTAATTAGTCCCATATTAAAAATATTTTAAATTTTTTATAATATTTAACTGATAAAATTAAAAATTAAATTAATTAGTAAATTTTTTAAAATTTTAGAGATATTTTAATATATTTTTAAAAATGAAATACTAATTAGTGAGTTTTTTGATAATATAAAAATTAAATAGTAATTTTTTTCTTATTTGGAAAATTTCAATCTAAGTCACAAGAGAAATTTTAAATATGTCTTACAAGTCTATTTAGCAGGTAGCACGTAATTATCTTTTTATTCATAAACAAAAGGAAGAGGGACTAAAATAAAATATATGAATATAGACAAATGAATATAGACAAACACATGATTCTAAGTTTACAAGTAGCATCAGCAATTATTGAGAAAGGCATTCCATGCCTATATGAGAAAGCTGTAGGATTCGCATTTTAACAAATCATAACCAACTCTGGAGAAGCTCAACGAGAGGATTACGAGATATGGGTTTTCGATTTCCCTATTCCATCCTTTTCTTTCATCTGCTGCTTTTCATGGTATAAGCTTTTCACTTTCATCAGTAATTTTCTCTATAATTTATGGGTATTTATTTGTGGTATTATTTCATGTGCAGTTTGGCCATTATTCTAATGGAGTTAGAGATGTGCCTAAGCAAGAGAACTTCCATGGAAATACAAATGAAGCAATGAAGAATACTTCAGTCCAATTATATTACAAAATCTTGGATGAACTTTTCAAAAGGCCAGCAATACTTGTTGCTACAGCATCAAAGTTTGGCAAGGAGTTCGATAATTTCGTGCTTGATTTCGTGCAGGCTTCATACATAGGCTTGTTTACTCCAGACGATGTATATTTTGGAAAGATCATGCCTATTTACTTTCCACAAGCCAAAATCTCTGTTGATCATCAACAGGAGAAATGTGAAATCCCTCCTGCTGAAGTTGAGACCAAAGTCTGTGCTAGAGATATGGAATCAATGCTTGATTATGTTCATCGAGTCTTCGGTTCAGACAGCGAGTTCAAGGCTGTCGAAACGAAGCACTCCACGATATCAGCTCCATTATTACAAGACTATATTGTGTTGGAAGATCCTCAGGAGATTAAGGGTCCTGGAATTGTGATTTGTCATCCCATGTATGAAGATTTCTTCTGTCATTATGATGCTGATGCTACAAAGATTGTGAAAGTCTCACTCGGAGGTAATAATGGAGATAAAGTTGAAGCTATTGGCATTTGCCATATGGATACTTCAGGGTTGAGCCATGATCATATTGCGTTTCGCTTGCTACCGATCAAGCTTGGTTCTCCGCTCTGCCATTTCTTAGCTGCAGGTCATCTTGTTTGGGTTCAGTCAGCTGCTGCTACCCAAGGCCTCTTAATTAATTAAGCAGCTTCTCTGGTTGGTTTTCTTTTGTACAGCTGTGATATGCTGTCTATCTAGCATGCATATATTGTAAAGTTCTATGCTCTAGCTTATGTTTGCTTTGATATTACTATGTTGGAATAAAATGGGCCTGTAATTCTTAAAGAGGCTACCTGGAATAGAGAGTGAAAAACATACTCCTTTCTCAATTATTCATTTTCAAGAGCATATGGTAATGCTCATTGGCATTTTTTAATTCTTCAATAGTCAATGCAACATATTTTCAGCATCTTTCTTAGTTATTCATATCTTCAAATACACTATGCTTGCTATAAAATTTAATTAGTGACATGTGTAAGATTGAACACTCATTTTACCAATAAAAAAATTTCATCAGTAATGTAAGATATACTGATCAAAAAATTGTGAGTAATTTTCTTATTAGCAATATTTACCGATAAAAAGTTAGACGTTGTAAACATTACAAAAAATATAATCATCGGTAATTTGTGGCATGGTGGTTACTAAATTATTATAGTGATTATCAAATGAAAAGTTTTACATACTAAAATTTCGTCAATAATTTATAGAAAATTATCCTCTAAAGAGATGGACGACGAGGTAGAAATAATAGTGCCCAAAGTAATTAACCTAGCAAACTCCTCTATCACAGAAGATTTGAGTTCATCCATTTACTACGCCATCCACCTGATCCTACTGCCTTATATGCTCATCTTGTTGTCTAAGTTGCTGTTGTGCCAATTCTAGCAAATGGCGAGGAATGAGAGTATATTGAAGAGAGATACTAGTTCTTATCAATGTTCTTGGGAACTTCGTGCAAGTTTGTCTCTTTAAAATATCTCCACCTACTCATTAACAATAATAAAATAATCACCTAAAATATAATTAAAATTCTTTTTAAATTTAAAAATACAATTTGCATAATAATCCCCAACTTTTAAAGATAATCAAATAAATACAAAATTCTTTTCAATTTAATCTTAATTGATGTAAAATATTAATAAATTAAATATTATGAAATTAACAATTAATACAACTTGAATAAATATAGAAATCATACTAATAAATAAACACTATTAAAATTTAAAGAAAATCTCAAATAATAAAAATAATATGTAATTACATTATTTAAAACCTCTACAGTTTGAGATATTAAAATTATAAAATCAATCGAATAAAAACAAATTTGCATAATAAAATAATTAAATTTAGTATCAATAGAATAAAACCATATTTGCATAATAAAATTGATGATCTGAGATCCAATAGAATAGGATTTTACAAGGGTTTTGGTATTGAAGAATAAAGCTTAAACATTCTGAGGAGGGGACTCCCCTTTTATCCATTTTGTCTCGCTTGCTGGTGATGTGTAAAGGTCTCTCCAGGATTGGGCCACGCGTCTCTGCCATACAGATTCGGGCGTACGAGGGTATCAAGCACCTGCCCCATGCGTAACGGCCTCTGATTCTCCCTGTGCGTACGTTCGAACGGATCTGCCAGGCTGTCTGATGAACTTCATTCTGGATACTGGGTCGGGCCGAGAGTTGGACCAGAGAGGAAAGGGCCTGTTTTGCGCGGACTGAGTCAA
Source organism: Manihot esculenta (assembly GCF_001659605.2). Taxonomy (NCBI): domain Eukaryota; kingdom Viridiplantae; phylum Streptophyta; class Magnoliopsida; order Malpighiales; family Euphorbiaceae; genus Manihot; species Manihot esculenta. The sequence goes on along the minus strand of NC_035167.2, from coordinate 7,675,926 downwards.
TCTGGGTGAGGAGGCTTGGTCGAGCCCGGCCTTGGAAGTTGGATGAGCCGGACCTGCTTTGGGTGCCAAGTACGTGGGCCTTTACTTTGTGGGCTTTAGGTTGTGGTCGAGGCCCTGGACCGAGATGAAGGAATCGAGCGGTCATCAATTGCCCCTTCGCCTTCTCGGTAGTTATTGTTCTGACTGCCGAGGGGGTGAATATCGAGAACCATTATGACCGCGTCTGTTCGCATACAAATGCCTTCATAACTCCCTTTCATCTTTTTGTCATTCTTCATTTCTTGAATTCTATCTGCCTCTTTCCCTTTCTGGCCTTTCCTTACCTCTCAAATACTCTGCTCTTCTTTACTTTCTTGTCATTATTGCCTGGACGCGCTTCTTTTTCCTTTTCCATGAATATCTGTTAAAGATCCTGACATTGTGGTCTTAGAGTCTAGAGTTACTTTGCGCTAAGACTTCAGATTTCGAGTATATATCAGTGTGGACTCTTCTTCACTTCTAGGCCCTTTGTCGGAGAAAAGGAGTCTTTCCTTCCAGCGAGATTCTCCTGTTTTTTCCGCAAAGGATGTATTTGACGTTTTCTTCACACAGATTAAGGTGAGCCGGAGGCTTCACTGCTTTGCTGCCCCAGGGATTTGCTTTAACCTTGCTTTCTTTATTTTAACAAAAAATTATCCTGACTTCTCTGTTTGGAACTTTTTGCAGTACCTGAGATAAAGATGGATCAGTCCAAAACTCTTGAAAATCTGATATTACCTCGAGGGAGTCTGAATGTTGCTTCTGAGGTCCTTCTAGCAGGGCGGTTGGCGGGTGGAGTCATTCGGCAGGTCATTGAAACTGTTTTACCCAGATCGTCTGGCTGGCCTCCCCTTTGGTTGTTGTTCGGGCTCCAAAGAGGCTATGGGCTGCTGGGAGGTCTGTTTTGACTTTATCTTCCTTCAAGAAGGAAATTTCCCCGATGTCCATGTTGTCCGCTTTTGATATAAATGGAAGTGGCGAAAATGATCAGTTTATTACCCCCTCTGGTGTTAAGTACCCATATTATAAAAGGCTGAGATCTGCTGCACTCAGTCAAGCTTTCGGCGATGCCTTCGAATATATGCTCTGTGATCTTCTTGAGGCCGTAACTCGAAGACTTATGTTTTTCATGCGCGACATCCGGACAGCATATAATATCTGAGCTTGTTCGAATGTACCGCACATCACATTTGGGCAACCGAATGTTTGTCCATAGGGGAACAGTGAGAAATGCTTATGGGAATCAACTTGTTCAGTTCTCCTATAATAACGACGCAGGGTTCGGCCGACCTACTGAGCTCGTTTCCCGTATTCAAGAGTTCCTCTGTGTCGAAGACTAGGATAGTGATAGGTGATAGTGATGTAAACGTAGACGATGTATCTGGTCATGTAAATCCTCTAAGGATAGCTTTTTGTTCTGTAATGTGGGTATTTGTAACGCGCTGTAATGAAACTTTCGTTTTTTCGTTCATATCCGAACTGTTCTTTATTATGCATGAGATGACTTTTTTCTTCGTGGTTTTCTCTGATCCGACCTGGAATCTATTTAGCCAGTCTGAGTTTTTAGTTTGCTCTTTCCGAGCTGTACCGACCGACCTGCGAGCTTACTTTCGGTTTTCTTTGTCCAAGCGAGACTAATCTGACCTCTGAGCTCTATCTGTGTTCAATGATACGAGCTCTAAGTTTCCTTAACTTTCGATTTTACTTTTTCCGAGCTGAACTGACTGACCTATGAGCTTTGCTTTTAATCAAAGAGGTTGAGCTTCTGACCCATAACTTTGTAAGATTCCGAGGCGTCTTCATCGCGTCGTTCTGGGCTCCTGGCCTTTGCTTAATGATGATCCTTCTTAGGTGATGGGCTGGTCTGACCTTTATCATGCTTCCTCCTGTTTGTCTCCTTGGGCTTTTCTATGACTTATTCTTTTTCCTTGGTTTTTACTGCCTGAGCGGTGATGATGTGCATTTTGCGCGTCAGGTCGTCCTGAGAGAGAGATTCGACTGGAGCTCGGTTTTAAGGTTTTGACAACTTGTTTGTCTTATGCGAATAGCGTGCGGGCCTTCAGCTAATGGGCCATTGTCGTGGGCCTAGCCCTTTGTAGAGGTGGAGAAGCCCAGCGGTCATCTCCTTGCCCCTTTACCTTCTCGCCGGTTACTATCTAACCGTTGAGAGGGTAAACTTCGAGAGCAATTAATGATCGCGCCGCTCCAAGACAAAACTGCTCAGAACAATGTTTCATCTCATTATTGCCTTTCCCTTCGAATTCTCCCTGTCTTCTGAAGAAACTCGCTCTCTTCTGCTCTCTGTTTTCCTGCAACTTCTTCTGTTTCTTCCATCTTATTGTGCTTTCAGGTACGCTTCTTTGCTCTTCTATGGAGGGTCCGAAGCTCCCCGATGTCGTTAATATTAGGTCGCATATTACTTCTTCCAACATAACTAAGCACATTTCCCAGAGGCTCTTAGATACTCCTCTGTATCTCATTCGAGCGCCTTTTCAAAACGAAAGGATAGTCCTTCCTAACCCTCCTCCTTCTGGTTTGATTGATCCCCAAAGGGGTCGCTGTATAGTGTTCTTTCTCAAACAGAGGGATTTCGATCTACCGTTTCCTTTTACCCCTTTCTTTATTGAGGTTTTCGAGTATTTCGGGGTAACCCTTCGGATGTTATCCCCAAATTATATTTTGTTTCTGTCCTGTTTTGAGTCTATCTGCCTGAGTTGGGGTTTTACCCCCACAGCGTGTCTGTTTGTCACTTTTTTCCGTCTGGTTAGGGCAGTTCAGAATTTTTATTACTTTTCCCCCCGTAGTGGGTTGTCTCTTTTCACGGGCTACAAGGATTCCATAAAGGGATGGGTAGAGAATTTCCTTGTGGCGGAGCTGAAATTAGAGTCCGCCCGATCGTGGGATGTGGATCTAAGTTGGGAGGAGGTCCATCCGGGTTGCAACGAGCTGCCCCAATTGAGCCTTATTGAGCAGGTGGGGTTGCTTCGACTGACTTCCTTTGAAAGGAAGTATGACGTCGAGAAGTGTATGTTCGTGTCCAATCTTAGGGATATCCGGGACACGGGTATATTACTTTGTCCAACGATTCTGTTTCTTCTTTGCTCATGATATCAGAAAGTATGCTGACTCTTTATAATTTCGTGTTTTTTGCAGCTTCTGAGGTTAAAATGGATGAAATCAAGCTCCCCAAGAACTTTTTCCTGTCTCGGGATAATATGCACGCAGTTTTCTACGCTTTTTCGGCTGGGCGTTCGGTGTCTGAGGCTGCTGCGGAGGTGGTTCAAGCTGTTTCCTCCAAAAAGGTTAACCGACCGCCTGCCAAGGCTTCTTCTCGAGCTTCTAAACCAAGCTCTCGTGGCGCCAAATCATGTCGGCCATCTAGCCGTGGTGGATCGAGCTCAACTTTTAAGCCCGCTGAAGGGTCTAAATCTACTTCAGCTTCCTCAGAGGGCGTGAGGGGAGCCTCCCTAGCCATTGTGGAGCAGACCCAAGTCGTTGAACAAGTGGAGTCGGGTCTTGTCCATTCTTCTGAAGGGGTGTCAGGGGGAAAATCTAAGTCCCCCGTTACTGAAGACAAGGAGGCCTCTGGGACAGGGATGGAGATCATCCTCATAGAGGACCAAATCCCAGATGTTCCTACCCAAGATGCCCCTGCCTCTGTGGGGACTGGGCCTGAGGGATCTGAAGGCATTCCACTAAAGACCGGGGATAAGCGCCCAGCCCCTTCTGGAACGTCTTCCCCATCTCCTGCTCGGAAGAAATCCAGGGCCGCCACAGGATCTTCTCCAGCTCTTCCTCCTATTGGGAAGGAGAAAGGTATTCTTGTTGTGCCTTTGTTGTCTTCTTCTGACAACGTTCTAAACGCATCGGACGTTACCTCTGAATCTCCGGCCAGTGCTGTTGCCGAACTCCTTAGAGAGCGAATGTTCGGCGGAATTACCGAGGCCTCGGATCCGCGTCTTCTTGCTCTGACTGGTCTCTTAGCCAGTTCTACCAAGGAACAAGTGTCCTTCCGGTCTCGCTCTCGTGAGGAGCTCAGATCGACGATTAGGGAGATGCTTCTGATGGTAAATTACTTTTCTACTTCTCTTTTAGTTTGCTTTATTTCTTTCTCTTGACGATTGTTATTCCGCACTAGGTGACGGGCCTTTTTATGAAGGTGGATGTTCGTGATCGCTCCTTTCGGGAGTCTGTAGACCGTCAGATTGAAGAGGCACGTCTGGATGAAAATTTGTCTGCAACTAGTGACGCCAGGGGTAACCTTGCAGCAGCTCGGGAGCATACCCAGTCCCTCCAGGCAGAATTGCACTCTGCGCTGGAGGTCATTAAAAAGGCTGAGGAGAAGGCGGCTGAGACAGCAGAGCACACCAAGTCTTTAGAAGCAGAGCTGTCTCATACTCACAAGGTTCTCAAGGAGTCTGATGAGAGAGCAGCTGCCGTGGAGGCTCATTGTACAGAAGTTTTAAAGCAGCTGTCCTCTATGACGGGGGCCCTTCGAGAGAGAGATGAGGCTGTGAGCCAGAAAACTGAGATCCAGCGTCAATATGAGGCCTTAAAGGCTGATTCTGAAGGACTGCAGGTTCACCTGGAGGAGGTGAAAGCTCAGAAGGAAGGGGCCCTAGCTCGGGTGGAGGTCCTTGAGCAGGAGTTGAGTACGAGCTCTGATCGTATCAGGGACCTGGCTTCGTCGGCTGAAGAGTTTAACCTTCGCCACCAACAGCTCAACCATGAAGTCAGGACCTTGGAACGTAAGTGTTCAGCCTTGCTCAAGGTAGTAAAACATGTTGAGGACAGGGCTCAGCTAGAGCGTGAGCAATGTATAGCGGAGTATGAGGAGTCTGATGAACTGAAGAGGAAGATCGATCAGGCCTGTGAGGTTCACCTTCAGGACTACAAAGATTCCTCTGAATTGAAGGCGTTTGTAGCTGAGGCTTGTGAAGCACATCTTGATGAATATAAAGCTTCCGCTGAGATGGGGTCGGCTATTTTTAAGAAAGCCTTCCGTATGTACGTAACTGGTTATAATCGTGGTTTAAGGGAAGCTAGACACGCTCCTGATATTCCTTTGGAAAAGCTTCGTAAGCCCGAAGTGGACTCGGATGGCGAGCCGGTGTTATATGGGGAAGATGATTTCCCTATGCCCAGAGGGGATTGTCGCGTCGCAGGCCGGCGGCCATCTGTGTCTTCTTCAGAAGAATCCGAGCCGGAGGGGGAGGACGAGGAAGTTCTTGGGTCAGAGGGAGATGACCCTAATTCTGAGAAGGAGGACCCCCACCTAGGGTCAGAGATTGCCCCTGTTGTTAATGTTGAGAGGCCTGATCCAAAGGAGGTCATGCTTCCTCCAGATGTAGTTGTAAATAAAGATAGTGTAGGCGAGGATGTTCTCACAGATGTGAGTCCTTTAAGGACTATTTTTCCTTCCACCTCGTCCGAAAATAAATTGTAACAGCTATTTTAATGAAACTTTGATTCCTTTTTCCTTGAACTATTCTTGTTCTTCATATTTATCTCTGCTTTTCATACTTGTAATATTTACACTACGTATTCTCATTCATAAGCTTTTTCCCCACTGAATCAGTCTTAAGTTGTGAGCTCAATTCTTAGCTAATTGTCTGAGAGATCAAGTCTCATATCTTTTAATAGTGACTAAAATGTCTGTTTTTCTGTTTTTAACCCTTTCTTCTTTGTTGTGACTTCAGATGTCCGTTCCAGACAAACTGATTTGGGCTTTGAGTATAGCCTTTTTACTTTCATTTATCTTCCTGCTGGTTTCTTCGTTTATGAGCCTTTTTATAGAGGGAGCTCGGCTTTTCGCTCGGCCTTTATACTTCGAGCGTTAGGGTACAGGACTATCCGAACTGGGGCTCGGCCTTTTATTCTTACCCAGGCTTTAAGTATTAGCAGTCATTTTGAGGTCGGCGTTTTTTAGCTGTTATGCCCCAAACCTCTTCGGGAGGTCGGAACCTCTTCGGGAGGTCGGAATCTGATTTTTGTGAGGTTGGAACAGTATTTTTATAAGTTGCCCCTGCATATGAGAAATTTTCACTTCGGGAGGTTTTTTGGGACCTTCACCGACCGTTCTTGTTTTGTTTTTCCGGGAGTTCTTTGTAATTCTGGGATGACCTCGGGGCCTCGCCGGCTGTTTTTGTTCCAGGAGATCTTAAGGGATCCTGGTCTTCTTCGTTCTGGGGTGACCTCGGGGCCCCGCCGGTTTTTTTACGCCAGGAGATCTTACGGGATCCTGTTTATTTTTGTGTTTCCGGGACGATCTCGGGGCCTCGCCGGTTGTTTTTGCGCCAGGAGATCTTACGGAATCCTGGTTATTTTTGTTCCGGGGTGACCTCGGGGCCCCGCCGATTGCTTTTGCGCCAGGAGATCTTATGGGATCCTGGTTATTTTTGTATTTTCGGGACGACCTCGGGGCCTCGCCGGTTGCTTTTGCGCCAGGAGATCTTACGGGATCCTGGTTATTTTTGTTCCGGGGTGACCTCGGGGCCTCGCCGGTTGCTTTTGCGCCAGGAGATCTTACGGGATCCTGGTCGTTTTTGTACCTTCTTGAGGTTTTGCACAATATTCAGGCACATTGGCCTTACTGTCGCTTCGTCATCTCAGCTGGTTTTGTGTCTAACTGAGGTCTTGTTTTTCAAGGGGTCTCTCTGAGCCCTATTCGTTCTTTTTCACGGAGGAGTATTATTCGCAAAGATAATCACATTGTATAAACAATTTTATTCACTCAAGTGTGTTAGAATACAATGTTTTTCTTTACAAATATATTAAGGGAAATACCTCTTTAAGTGCTGGATGTTCCAAGCGTGGGACTCAAGGTTTCCTTGCATATCTTCGATCCGGTATACCCCTAGCTTGACCACTTTTGTCACCCTGAATGGACCCTCCCAGGTCGGTGCTAACTTGCCCGCGGCCGCTCTTTTCCCTGTAGCTTCTAGGTTTCTTAAGGCCAGGTCTCCCACTTTCAAGCTTCTCTCTCTAACCTTTTGGTTGTAATATCGTGCTGCCCGTTGTTGATAAGCAGCAGTTCGGATTTGGGCTTCTTCTCTAACTTCTTCAAGAGCATCTAGGTTGCTTCTTAACTTGTTCCCATTAGTGTCTTCACTAACGAATTGGACTCGGTGAGTGGGAATCTGCAACTCAACTGGGACTACGGCCTCTGTGCCATAAGCAAGTGCAAAGGGTGTTTCTTTAGTGGGTGCTCTGGGAGTGGTTCGGAGTGCCCACAGGATACTATTGAGTTCTTCAGCCCAATTCTCCTTTGCGCCATCTAGCCGTTTCTTTAACCCTTGGAGGATAGCTCTGTTAGTGACTTCTGTTTGGCCATTAGTTTAAGGATGGGCCACAGAGGAGAATTTGTGCCATATGCCCATGTTCGTCGTGAAGGCTCTGAAGGTACTGCAGTCAAATTGTCTGCCATTGTCTGAGATAAGCACTCTAGGTATGCCGAATCTACAGATGATATGCCCCCACACGAAATCTATCATCTTGCGAGCTGTGATTGTGGCTATCGCTTCTGCCTCCGGCCATTTTGAAAAGTATTCTACGGCCACCACTACGAATTTCCTTTGCCCCGTAGTCTTGGGGAACGGTCCCAGGATATCGATTCCCCATTGTGAGAAAGGCCATGGACTGGATATGCTTGCTTGAGGAGTGGCATGAGTTCTGATGGCATTAGCAAATCTCTGACATACGTCGCACTTCCGGACAAACTCTTCTGCTTCTTTTTTAACGGTGGGCCAATAGTATCCTTGCCTGAATACTTTGTTGGCTAATGTTCCTGCTCCCTCGTGGGCTCCACATAGGCCTCTATGTATCTCTTCCATTACCTTTGTAGCCTCTTCCGGGCTCACGCATCGGAGCCATGGACTGGATTTTCCTTTTCTGTATAAGGTCCCCCTTATTGCTTGGTAGTTAGCGGCACGAGCTGCTATCTTTCTGGCCTCATCTTTATCTTCGGGGAGCTCGCCCTTTTCCAAGTATCTCAGGTATGGGGTCATCCAAGTTGGGTTTTGTTCTACCTGCAATATCGTGTTAGTTTTATTAAAAGCAGGTGTATGGACCTATTGTATGTACACTTCATCGGGAAGTTGTTCCAGTTCTTCTTTGGATAATCGGCTGAGCAGATCTGCTTCCTCATTTTCCTCTTGAGGTATTCTTTGAAACCTGATGGTTACTCCTCGACCCATGAGCTCGGCTTCCAAAGTTTTTACTTTATCAAGGTAGTTCTGCATGACGGGGTCTCTAGCCTGATATACTCCCGTCACCTGGTTGATCACTAGCTGAGAATCGCTATTTACCTCGAGGTCGGTTACCCCTACCTCCAAAGCTACCAACATTCCATTCACCAAGGCTTCATATTCTGCTACATTATTCGAGGCTTTGAACTCTAGACGTAGGGCGTAACACACCTTAAACTCTTCTGGCCCCTTAAGCATTATTCCTGCACCATTGCCCTCAGTGCTTGATGCTCCGTCTACATACAGCTTCCAGTTAAATTCTGGATGAGGCTCCCCTTCACACTGCTGTCTTGCTATCCCTGAGGATGATCCTCCCTACTCCTCGTTGAATGAGCACTCTGCTATGAAGTCAGCCAAAGCTTGAGATTTTATAGCTGTCCTGGGTCGATATTCTAGACAGTAAGGCTGATCTCTACGGACCAAGCCAACATCCGACCTGAAGTTTCCGGCCTGCGTAGAATCTTCTTTAAGGGTTGGTCTGTCATCACAACTCCTTGGTGGCCCTCCAAGTAAACCTTGAATTTCCGAACTGCTAGCAATAGGGCGTAAGCCATTTTTTCAATGTTTGAGTATCTGACCTCGGTATCTCTGAGTACCTTGCTGACGTAAAAGACGGGTTTCTGCTCCCCCTCTTCCACCCTCACTAACACTGCGCTGACTGCTTGTTCTGAGGCCGCCAAGTATATCAGAAGTTCCTCTCCTTTTATAGGGCTGCTGAGTACATGGGGCGAGCTAAGATATTTCTTAAGCTCTGTGAAGGCTTTTTTGCAGTCTTCCGTCCACTCGAAGTTTGGTACTTTCCTCAACTTTTGGAAGAACGGCAAGCACTTTTCTGCCGATCTTGACATGAATCGGTTGAGTGCCACTACTCTCCCAGTTAGTCTCTGGACGTCCTTTACACAGGTCGGCTCTAGCATATTCAATATGGCTTCCACCTTCTCTGGATTGGGCTCGATGCCTTTTCCGCTCACCATGAATCCCAAGAATTTTCCTCCTCGAATAAAGAAAGCACACTTTGCTGGGTTTAACTTCATTCTGTACTGGTTTAATACTCCGAATACTTCCCTCAAATCTGCCATGTGCTGCTGGAAGTTTGGGCTTTTGACCACCATATCATCTACATAAACTTCTACATTCCTGCCAATCTAACTTTTGAAGATTTTATTCATCAATCTTTGGTACGTTGTCCCGGCATTCCTCAATCCGAATGGCATAGCTCTGTAGCAATAAATCCCATCTTCAGTTATAAACGAGGTCTTTTCCTCATCCGACCTTTCCATTGGGATTTGATGATAACCAGACATAGCATCCAAAGAAGACATATAATCAAAACCGGCCGTAGAGTCGACCATTTTATTAATGTCAGGAAGTGGATAACAATCTTTAGGGCAGGCCTTATTTAGGTTAGTAAAATCTATGCACATCCTATATTTGCCATTGGCTTTTTTGACTAATACAGGATTTGCTAACCACTGTGGGTACATAACTTCCCTAATAAAGCCTGCCTCCTCAAGTTTCTGCACCTCTTCCCTGGTGGCCTGCTGCTTCTCTCTTCCTACTACTCTCTTCTTTTGTTTTACTGGCTTGGCTTCGGGGAGTACATTCAGCTTGTGTGTCATTACCGTGGGGTCAATTCCAGGCATGTCGGAGGGCTTCCAGGCGAAACTAGACGCATGACCTCGGATCAGGGCCATGACTTCAGCTTTTTGTTCTTTAGTGAGGCCGGCGTTGAGACTAAAGACCTTTTCTACCTCTGCTTCTGATAAAGGGAAGGTCTCCAGCTCCCCCACCGGTTCTGTCCTGACTTCTGTTTTCTCATCCCGAACCTCTAGAACTTCCGAGTCAAGAGCTTCTCCAGTGGAGCTCGGTTCTGCTACTGTGGCCAAGTATACTGCTCTTGCCTCTTCCTGGCTGCCCCGGACTATTCCCACTCCTTCTTCTGTTGGAAATTTGAGCGCCAAATACCTGATACTCGTGGTGAGTACGAGTTCTGGGTGCTTCACCCAAGGTGAGAGCCAGCTTCACCTTTCCTTCTACGACCACCGGTACTCCTCCGATCCCCTTGATTGGTGCTTGGTCTCGGACCAACTGTTCTTCCGGAATTCCCATCTGCTGAAAAACCCGGTATGGTAGCAAGTTGACTTTGCTCCCATCATCCACTAAGACCTTCTTTACCCGATAATTGTGAATGACGGCTTCAATAACGAGCGCGTCATCATGGGGCATCTAAATACCCTGAGCATCTTCTGAAGAGAAGGTGATTGTCATGGGAGAGTGGTCAACGATCTGCATGACCTCGGTGCTGCTGGTCTCTCCCTCCCGATTTCTCTTCTTCCCTCGGCGGCCCATCCGTCCTCCTGTTCCTCCTACAATCATGTTGATGGTCCCACTGGATCCATCGTTTACTGGTCCCGCTCCTGTTCTCCTCGGCGCCTGAACCGCCGGGCTGGCTTAAGGCCTTTGTCCCTCTGATTTCTTTACAAAATTCTTTAGGTGCCCCCTCTTTATCAACCTCTCGATCTCTGCTATCAACTGGAAGCAGTTGTTGGTATCGTGGCCATGCGTCCGATGATATTGACAGTATTTGTCAGGATTCCGATGATCTGCTTCCGACTTCATAGGTTTGGGCCACTGGAGAAAATCCTTATCCTGGACAGCCATGAGCACCTCGGCTCTGGACGCATTTAATGGAGTCGGCTTTTCAGGGACCCAAGGAGGAGGCAACCTTGGCTCAAGGGACCGTGGAGGGGGAGGCCTTTGATCCCTTCGCTCCCAGGCCTGCTTGTACGGCTCGGGCCTCTTGCCGTGTTTCCTTTCATGTTTCTCCGGCCTCCTTTCTTCTGGGGCCTTTTCTTTTCCTGTCATCCTTTTGGCAAATCGGCTTGTTACTAAGGCGTCATCCTGCCTTATAAACTTCTCCACTCTCTGCATCAGCTCGGCCAGGGATGTGGGAGGCTTCCTGCTCAAGGAACCGAAGAACTCGGCAGAGGTCATTCCCTTTTGCATTGCCTCTACCGCCCTTCCTTCATCAAGATCGGGAATCTGCAGGGCCTCCGTATTGAAACGAGCGACATACTCTCTGAGTGATTCTCCCTCTCTCTGCCTTACTGTCTCCAAGTAGCTCGTCTTCCTCTCCGCTGGCACTCCGGCTATGAATCGACTGATGAAGCGAATGGCTAGGTCTCCGAAACTCCTGATACTTCCGGCCTCAAGGTTGTTGAACCACGCCCGCGCTGGTCCCGAGAGCGTCGTTGGGAATACTTTACACATTAAGGCATCAGATAGAGTTTGCAACTCCATGAAGGTCTTATAGTTCATGACGTGCTCCCTCGGGTTACCAGTTCCATCGTAAGCCGCCATTGATGGCATCATAAACTTCTTAGGGACAGTCTCTTGCTGCACCCACTTGGAGAAAGGGGAAGAAGTAGGCAAAGAGGTTTGGCTTTGGTCTTTCTTACCTAACTCGGCGAGGAGCTGTTCTCTCAGTTTCTTCAACTTTTGGTCCACCTTATCGTCTTCAGGGTTGAGTTTTTTCTCCAGGTGGTACTCCTCCTCCTCTGCTTCAGTTCCCGTCCACCCGGTTATTTCGGCGGAATAGTTATCCACCTCCTCATTTTCTATCATCTCTCTCGCCCTCCTCCCATGGATTCGGGCCTCCGGTCCTTCCTCTTCGCCAGCTCTTCTCCCTCTTTCTTCAGTATCGCGGCTGCTGGTTTGAAGACGGTCAGGTGCAGGTCGGGGGTCATTGGTCTGAGGTTCCTCTACAACCGGGAGTGTATTTGCTGAGGTGTTGAGGCCTCTCTGTTGCATGATCTGCCCCAACCAGTGGGCTGTGTTCTGTAACTGGAAAGCCATGTTTTGAAGATCTTGGTTAGACAAGGTGACAGCGGGAGTATTCCCTGCCAAACTTGGCGAGGGATTAAGAGGAACAGGTGTTTGGTTGTTTAATGCCGTAGGACTAGAAAAGGAGAATTGTTGCCCCTCTTGGGCAGAGCTTAGGTCATTTGGGACGTTAAGGTTACTTTCTTGGTGATTAGCCATCGTGGATCTCAGTGGGTTTCTTTAAGAGTGAAAACTCCGGTGATGAAAAGATCTCCGTCGTTTCCCACAGACGGCGCCAATTGATGATCTGAGATCCAATAGAATAGGGTTTTACAAGGGTTTTGGTATTGAAGAATAAAGTTTAAACATTCTGAGGAGGGGACTCCCCTTTTATCCATTTCGTCTCGCTTGCTGGTGATGTGTAAAGGTCTCTCCAGGATTGGGCCACGCGTCTCTGCCATACAGATTCGGGCGTACGAGGGTATCAGGCGCCTGCCCCATGCGTAACGGCCTCTGATTCTCCCTGTGCGTACGTTCGAACGGATCTGCCAGGCTGTCTGGTGAACTTCATTCTGGATACTGGGTCGGGCCGAGAGTTGGTCCAGAGAGGAAAGGGCCTGTTTTGCGCGGACTGAGTCAATCTGGGTGAGGAGGCTTGATCGAGCCCGGCCTTGGAAGTTGGATGAGCCGGACCTGCTTTGAGTGCCAAGTACGTGGGCCTTTACTTTGTGGGTTTTAGGTTGTGGTCGAGGCCCTGGACCGAGATGAAGGAATCCAGCGGTCATAAAAAATAATTCAATTATTAACAAATCATTCAATTTAAGGACTAATTTAATTTTATTAAAATTTAAAATTATACACTAAATAAATTACTTTAATTATATAAAAAAAATTCAGATTATTACATTCTTCACTTAAGAGAATTTGCCCCTGAATTTTAAATAAAGATAGAGAAAACCAACCAAGGTAATTTATTTGAAGCCAATTTCAACTTGCCAAAATCCTGGGATTGGGCAGGGATTTTCTCCGCTTTGGTTGGCCGGCTCGACTTGTTTAAGGCTTGATTTGTACTTGTGCAACGGCATTGTCCTGAAAATTCTTGTGGTAAAAGCTTCTTGACCAGATGATGAGAGGTAGTAATTTACATCCGTAGTCCCTCAATTTTAAAGTTATTATACTTAAATTCTTCATGTTTAAATTGCTATCATAAAATCCCTCATATTTACAATTGTTTCATAAAAAAATCACTCAAACCATTAATCATTTATTTTTTAGGCAAAATTGATATATATAAATATCACAATGTAAAAAAATTTAAAAAAAATTACAAATTTAAAATATGTGAAAAGAGAAATTGTTATTAATATTTCATATATGAAACTTTTGATTTTTTAATTATTTTTTATTTTTATACTATAACACTGTTACATATTAGTTTTGTCAAATAATTTAACGAAAATGATTTAGAGTTTTTTTATAATACTTTTAAAGATGAAGGATTTTGTGGTAATAAATTAAATATGAAAAATAAAAGTGTAATAACTAATAAATTGAGGGATGATGGATAAAAATTACCCTATAGACAGAATCCAAAACTTGAGCAACCGACTATTATGCTTCAATGTCCTGAGTTTAGCTATAATTTTCTTTTTCAGAGATCTTGAAGATCGATATTTCCTTTTAAAACTTCAACTATCTGCTTTGAATGTAAATATATTCATTTAGAGCCCCAAATCTATCAATATTGCTTTACACTATTTGAATATAATGAAGCTGTTTGTGAAATTACCTGACTCATTTCCGGTCGATCTTGTGGATTATCACGTAAACAGGCCAAGGAACAAGCAATCATTCGATCCATTTCAATTTTATTATAATCCTTCAATCTCCTGTCGACAAAATCATAATTGCCGCTGGACCGAGCCCTTTCAAGTTGAGGTACCGCCTATGTATATCAAGCAAAATATTATTAAAGATGGTGAAAGATGAAGCTAAATAAACAAGTAAAATACACAAACACCCAGAGAACGAAAACCAAAATCAAGACGAAGTAGGTAAATCATCAAGACTCAGTAGCCAAGTATGGGAAGGAGCCAAACCAAAGAAAACTCAACGGAGAAAATCAAGACGAATCCTCATAGGCATAGCAACAAACAACTAGCGTCCAAGATCTCATAAGCCGTAAGCGAGAAAAAATCATGAAAAAAATCCAACACACGCGTTAAAACTAACACCCCCAGCAACTGCTACAACCAAACAAGACCAATTTGATATCACACAGCTCAAGGGAATGAAATCATGTTATGGAGATTCGAAGGAGTGCCAAATAATTAGTATCGTTAACAAAAAACTTACGAAAATACCTAAACTAAGCAATTAAGCTTTAGTTTCCATGCATTGTTTCCCTTCACTTCATAAATGCACAAGAATATTTGTAGACTATATTAATCGAGCAACAAGAACGTACCCATTGAAGTACAGCATCAACAGCTTCTTTCCCAGTTATCATCTCTAAAAGCATTACGCCACAAGAATAAACTCTGGTCTTCTGGGTGAACATCCTAGTACTAGTATATTCAGGAGCCATACAACTGCATTTAAGATGTAACAAATGATGAAACGTTAGAAGAATTCTGTAGTAAATATTTAATTTAGCTTAGGCAACAAAATCGAATTTTCATCTTTACCTATTGGATTTATGAGGGGAGAAATCTGAAAAAAACTTTTCACGTCCATACTCTGCTAACTGAACAAATATAACCCAAGTAAATTTATTACATCTATAGTAAATAGTTTAATCTGAAGTTGCAAGTGAATAAGTAATTATCACCTTTGGTTCTAAATCATCATCACCAAGAAGAAAGATGTCCTTCCAATGAAGTGATGGATCCCACCAGCACTCATCTGAAAATACATAAATCAGAAATCAGATACAAAAACCTTAAATTAGTAGCCAAGGCCTAAGTTACTCACCACTTGTGAGCAGCAAAGCCTGAATATCCGCGGCACGAATGCAGATCCGAATTCTGGTAATCCAGGGCAAAGTTGAACCGCCATCTGTTACCATGTACCCATGCTTGTAAGAACATAAAATACATAAAGCAATGTGACAACAAATGTGGAAGGTTTACCGAAATGTCCAAAAAGCAATGTAATATTTAAGCAGGCTAATTAAGGTGGGCTACTGCCTTTAGATTTTGGGATAGATTTGTTTATCACATCCCTAGAAGAATAGTTCCCCGAAAAGCCCTGACAAAACTTTTCCAAGTTGTGGAAACTTTAAAGTTAGTTAAGGGCATACCACTTAAATAACATCTGAAGGATTTGCCTTGCGGAATAAACTCATAAACAAGCAGTCTGTTGGCTCCTTCTTCGCAGTATCCAATAAGGTTAACAACATTTCTGTGATGGAAACTACTCCCAATAGCTTTCATCTTCTTGTATTCCTCTTCTTGCTTCCTAGGATTATTAAATTTCTTAACTGTCACCTTTTCACCATTTAGGTCTCCCTTGTAGACTTGACCCAAAGGACCTTCGTCAAGACGGTTGTCCTCAGAGAAACCTCTAGTTGCCACTATAAGTTCTTGATAAGTAAAGCTATTCAGCTTATAATCGTCTTCAAAATAAGCTCGAAACTTCTTATTGACTTTAGTGGTATTAGAGGAGCCATTAGTTGTAACCATGAGTTCCTGTTGAGTAAAATTCCTCGACTCAATGCCATTAATAGCTTCTGAAAGGACAAGAGGCTTTGGTACCGTATGCTGGAACTCGTCAACATTATGAGAACCATTAGGCTTAGGGTTATCTGGCCAAGGAAGAGAATGTGTAAATTAGAGAAGTGGTATAATAAAAGCAAAACAGGAACTTCAGTACATCATTTCTCATGGCAATATGTATAATATATTGAATTCCATTAGAAATGTGTATTCATATGTAGTACCACTCAAGAATTTGTTGTCATTCTTCTCATCCCATATATCCTTTATACTCATATATCCTTCGAGAGCTCGAACTATCTGCATAACATAGCAATGCAAAAGAATTCATTAATGGGAGTTAACACAAAGAGATCCGAAGAACTAGAGATAACATTGAGAATTAGTTGAAGGTAGATATTGCTTAGCAGTAGAGATAAAAACTCAAGCGTGCATCCTCTTTACATCTCAAGAACCACTAGGTTAACGTTGATTAGGACAAATGCTTTGATAGATAATCAATAACATAAAGGATAAAGAAGTGGAATAGATAATGTAATAGAATGTTAACCTCTTTCATTAGTGGGCGAAAGTGTGAAGGTTTGTATACACAAGCTGTAGAGCAACAAATCATTATTCTTAATTCCTCTTCGACACAATTCATTTGTAATTTAGGATCTAAAAGATTTGTAAAATCTCCACTGCGTAAAGCATATTCAATTCGAGATTTTGCCTGAAAATCAATAAATACAAGAACATCATTATTTTATGCATAGAAATTGCATATTATTTAAAGAAATTGAAAGAGTATATAGATTTTAAAAGATATCAACTATTAAGATGAGTGTCATACCCAAGTAACAATATCTATGCCTTCAACTTTAGTTTTTCTCCCGGTTATTAGCTCTAATAGCACTACACCATAGGAATAAACATCCGACTTTTCAGATACTTTCTGAGAGGGATAATTTTCTGGATCTGCATAACTATATTAAGGAATCATTAAAACATCTTTTAGAAAAATCGAAATTTTTGAAAAAAGAAACCTAAAAATTGAATTTTTCTTTATTTTTATTTCATTAATTATAAGAAATCAGACTATAATGTTCTTATATTAGACCTCTTAGGAAAATTAACATCTTACACTTCAGTTCCCTTATTTGATCTAGAGATGTGAGTGAGGCTACCGATTTCTGGAAAAAACAAGGCAAGACCAAAATCTGCAACCTGTAAAAAATAGTTTATGTAGAATCAATAGATGTCTTGCAGCATATAATTTAATACAAAAGACAATTAAAAACTAATTTAATATCAAAGTCAAGTAAAATTATATTTAAATTCAAATGTCAAAGAAAAGAGTTTATACAATTTTCTATTGTATATCATCTAAAAATTATCTTAGCATTTAGCTCTAAATTCTTCTCAAAATATAGTCATTCAATATGTAAAACCTACCTTGGGTTCAAAATTGTCGTCAACAAGAATATTATCAGCCTTAATATCACGATGTATAATCTTGGGTTTGCCTAAGAAAATAAAAGCATTTAACAATAATTATCATTAACATGTAATTTAAAAACAAGAAAAATAACATATGTAAAGTCATCTACTCACATAGTTCATGTAGGTATTCCAACCCTTTAGCTGATCCTATAGCAATTTTCATTCTATTCTTCCACTCTAGAATATTGTTTCCTGCTATGCCATTTCTTATAAGTGAGATGGATCTTTAACTTCACATTTTAGAAAAAATTACTACTTAATCCTTATGGTATGGAGAAAATCACTAATTGATCTCTCAATTTTAAAAAATACATTGAAACATCTCTGATGTTTTAAAAAGTCTACTGGTTAGTTTTTCTGTTATTTTTAGCCGTTAAATATTATAAAAAGGTTTAAATATTCTTGATACGGAGAGACTAATTAATAACTTTTTAAAAATTTGAAAGACCAACTAATAAGTTTTTCAAAATCATAGGGACTAAATAATAAAATAATTAACAGTAAAATTAACAAATATACTAAGTAGTAGACTTTTTAAAATGTCAGGGATGTTTTAATGCATTTTTCAAAACCGAACGATTAATTAATAAGTTTCTCCTTTCCATAGAAATTAAGTAATAATTTTTCATATTTTTTATATGTCTCTGCGCATGAAACAACTCACCATGTAAATGAAATTTTAATGATCTTTGGGGAACATACTCCAAAACAAGCAATCTATTGGGTCCTTCGATACAGTATCCGACTAGTTTAACAAGATTTTTATGACTCACACTGCTAACAACCTTGATCTCTTGCTCCAATCCTTCTCTGGATTGTTCATCTGGAAGTTGTTTAAGTTTCTTAATAGCAACAACTTTGCCATCTATTGATCCTTTGTAAACTTGGCCAAAACCACCCTCACCAAGGAGATTTGCATTGGAGAACTTGTCAGTTGAATCTGCTAGTTTACCATAGCTATATTCTCTTAGCCCAAATCTTTCTGGTAAGGTACACAGATCCAGCATTAGAGCAAATTATAACAACTTCAAAGTAAAAGAAAACAAAACAAAACGGGAGAAAGCCTTTAGATCTATGCTTTGCTAATCCATCAAGCATCTAGACAACTTCTAAGGACTAAAAAATTGAACCCATAAAAATAAAAATAATAAAAAAAGAAGGATCAGTTTTTGTTATACTATCTCATAAATAAGAGTATAATAATTCAAGAGCCTCCATGAAACAATACCTCTACTGCCAATGCTGGGATTGGTCTCAGTGTTTCTGAAACAGTTAATCAAGCAAGCCATCAAGATCTGCTTAGGGCTGAGAGAGAGGAAACTTTAGGGTTGAGGACTTTAGAGAAAAAGAGAGAAGGGAATGTTCAGACTTTAAATAAAGAAAGCAGGGGCATGGTTTCTTGTAGAGTTGGTTAATTTTCCTGGTTAATTAGGTGAGGCAGCCGGCCTCCTCTTCTAGTTGGATTTTTTTTTTTTTTTGAAATATTCTGTCTCAATTTTTTAATGATAAAAGGTGGGAAAATCAAAAGAAGAAGCAATTTAAATGTTCAATATAAAAAATATGGAGAATTTTCTAAACTTTGTTTAAAAAAATTAATCAAAGATATCTTCAACCTAGTTTACATATACCAAAATTTAATTTTTAATTTTTAAAGATATTGTGAGTGGTATTGCAAGCCTATGAAATTCTAATTTGAATTTCAATTAAAATAAATTATTGTAAAAAATTAAATATTTAAAATTATTTTAGAATAAATAATTCCTTATATTAATATGATACATTTATAATGTTAGATAATTAAAATTTTTTTAATAAAATTAACTAATGTTTATATACAAATTAACAAAATGAAAACATATAATAAATCAAAATAGACTAAAACAAAATTGGTTATTGTTATAATATTAACAGTCGTGAAAATTAAATCGAATCGATTTTGAATAAAAATTGAATTAAATGAAATCGAATCGATTTGATTCAGTTCGATTCGATTTAATTTAATTGGTTGGCATTTTTAATAGTTTGATCAGTTCAGTTTAAGATCTAATATTTCTATATTATCAAAAATAATATATTATTATTAATCGTTTCAGTTTAATTTTTTTATTTGTTTTTAATCAAAATTAAATCGAATTAAAATAATTAAAATTTTTAAAATTAAAAATTGAATTGAACTGAAATGAATAAAATACTGAATCAAATTTTTAAATTAGTTTAATTCGATTAATTTTTTTTAATTTAAATTGAATATTGCTTAAACCTAAATAATATTATCATTTATAATTTGGTGAGATTTTGACGATATCCTTATCATTGATATGACCTGGCCACCAAGAAGGTGGAGATTACTTGGTGAAGTTGTTTATTGTGGAATATATGATTAATTGACCATGTCCAAGCCGTGTAAGCTAAGTAGTCCAAGGGTATTTTATTAGAAATGAACAAATTGTAATTTAAAAATTTTGGATTTTTGTTTTATATTTTACTAGTATGTATATGGATTATTCTGAAAAATATTAGGATAAGATGTGAAATTTATTTTTAAATTATATAATAATCTCATTATTTATCAGTATTTCAAATTATGAATTATGCTCTTTTCAATTTATTTGATTTTATTTGTATTTATTTAATTTTTAATAATTAGTTTATAAATAAATTTAAATAAAAAAATTATTTTCTATATTTTAATATTTTTATTAAGATCTATATATAAATATATTAATAAATTTTATTTTAAATTAAAATTAAATAATAAAAAATAAATTATTTTATTAAAAACTATTTTTCAAATACCCGTTAATTTTCACAAACAAACGAAAGGTAAGTTAAATAAAATTTCCCCTGTAGAATTTAATTTTGTTTTTTAGTGATATTTAGAAGTAATCTTCTAAATTATTTTAAATATATGTTTTTATTGGCAAACTTATACTAAAGATCAATAAAATCATTTTAATAATTAAATTGAAATAGTATGAAAAAATATAAATAGCAATTTTAGTAGTCTCAATTAATAGTTATGTATCCTTTTGTAGATTCTATTTTATAATATATAGTACTTAACAATTATAAAATTCATTTATTTAATATTTATAGGAATTAATTTTTAATTAAAATATTTAATTAGATTAAATATAATTATGATAGTATAAAAATGAAATAAATTTCTAATGTTATTAATTTTAAATTTAGGAGACTTTAATATTTATAATAATAATAATAATAATTTATTAATCTATATCCATGCATTTCATCCAGTGATGTGAGTTTGGCTACCGATTTCTGGAAAAAGTAAGGCAAATCCAAAGTCTGCAACATGAGAAGAAATAATTTATATAAATTAAATCTGTAGATTTATTATGGCACCAAAAGCAACTAAAAATAAATTTATATTCAAATATGAAAGTAAAGACTTCCCATAATTTTCTACAATATATGATCTAAAAATGATCTTAGCATTTAGGTCAAAGTTCTCCTACATATAATAGTGAATTCAATAGGGGAGCCCCCACGTTTAGTTGGAAATCGTTATCAATAATAAAAATATTATCAGCTTTAATATCACGACGATTTTAAATTTATCTATATAGTTAAAGTAAAAGCATGTAAACAATAAATATATTAATATATATCAGAGTTATTTAATTTAGAAGGATAGCAAATTGTACTTTAAAAACTAATAGCAGCTAATTAGTTAAACTATTGTAACAGACTCTGCTGATTGCTGCTCCAAGTTTCATTCCCGTTAAACTTTTCTTTTTTTTTTTTTTTCTACCTTTCTCTTTTCTTTTTTTATCCTTTTCTAATTTTTTTCTTGATTTTTTCAATGGCTATCTCTAGTAGTCAACCATTAGATCACTTTAGTAACCCTTCTAACCCATATTTTCTTTATCTTAACAAAAATCATGCTAAGTTCTAATATCTATAATATTATATGGACCAAACTATCATTTATGGGTGTGACTATGACCATGGCTCTTCAATCTAAGAATAAGAAAAAATTTATAAATAGAACACTTTCAAAACCAGCAAGCACGGATTCAATGCTTCCTATTTGGCAAAGATGCAATATTACAGTAGTATAATAGATTACACATTTTTTGTCTCAGTTGATAGCCAATAGCATTCTCTGGATATAACAATATATTTTTGGAGAGATTTAAAGAACAGGTTCTCTCAAGGAGATATTTATCAAAATTTTTATCTTTAAGAAGAAATCTATGCATTCAAGTAAGGTGAACTTTCTATAACATATTACTTTACACATTTAAAGATCTTATGGGACGAATTGGATAACTTTAGACCTATTTCACAATATTCTTGCACTGTTAAATATGATTATAGTGCTCTAACTACCATTAACACCTCAAAATAATTATGTAATCAGATTCTTGAAGGGGCTAAATGAATAATTCAATAAAGTGAGATCTTATATTATGTTGATAGAACCTCTACCATTAATTAACAACGTCTTCTCCTTAATAGTTCAGCAAGAAAGATGGATGTCCATAGGGATTATTTCTGAATCTAGGGTACTCATAAGCAAGATTAATTCATATGGCTACTAGAAATTTGTCTATAGCAGAAATACTAATAATAAGAATAGAAAGTTTGATATTGGAAGTCAAAACAATAAAGTTTGTACTTGCTATAGGAAAATGAAACATACTAAAGACACATACTATAGGAAATTTGGCTTCCCTCCTAGATTCAAGTTCAGAAATAGTAATGCAAATAATGTTACCATTGGCCACAATACCATTCCTACTAAGAATATTGTGTCTAGCAAAACTTTATCAGATTCTGAATGTGTTCTTTCTCACGAACAGTACTAACAGTTGATGGTTTTACTTCAGCAGTCCAACAATAACAAAGACATTCATATCACCAATATAGTGAGCACTAGTCATGTTGAAATTGATTCCTGTGTTGAGCCTCATTCAGGCTAAAGTAATTACTTTACTATGTCATATTCATCTAGTAACAACTCCTAACTCCTTGACACAAGGACTATGGACCATATCTTTTATCAATTATCTTTTTTTACATCCTATAAGAAAATTAAACCAATTTCTATTAAGCTTCTAGATGGTAGTTAACTAATCTCTTCTTTTTCTAGTATTATGTATTTTTCTCTTATCTTTATCCTTACATATATGCTCTACATACCTAAATTCAAGTTCAATATGATCTCAGTCAGCAAGTTAACATCATCTCTTTAATGCTCCCTCCTATTTCATTAGGATTAGTGTCTAATCCAAGATCTGAATTCTTTAAAGAGGATTGGTTTAGCTAAAATTCAAAGAGTCTTGTATGCTATGACAGATCCTGCAGTTTCTTCACCTGATATAATTATTTTTTCTCTTTCTTGCAACTCTGATTCGGCATATAGTTATGTTAATTCATCTTTTAATCTGTGGTACTGTAAACTAGGACACCCATTTATAGCTAGAATATCTTTACCAATTCCAAATATTAATCTTTATAATCATATATGTGATATTTGTCACTTTGCAAAATAGAAAAAGTTACCTCTTGTTCCTAGCACATTAAAGTCTAAAGTTATTTTTGATCTTCTATATGTTGACATTTGGGATCCCTACTCAATAACTGCTATACATGGATATATATTTTTCCTTACAGTTGTAGATGATCTATCTAGACATACTTGCATTTTTCTTATGAAGCATAAATTTGAAGCTTCAAATCATCTTCAATCTCTTTTCAATTTGATTCTCACTCAGTTTAATGCTAGAATTAAAGCAATCAAAGTGACAATGGACCAGAGTTTTTTATGGTTTCCTTTTATACTGCCAAAGGCATTATTCATCAAATAACATGAATGCAGTAGCAGAAAGAAAGCATCAACACACACTAAATGTAGCTAGAGCCCTTCCATTCTAAGCAAAATTACAAAAGGTCCTTTTGGTCCTATGATGTCTTACATTATGTGTATCTTATCAATAGGTTGCCAACTCCTCCATTGAATAATAAGACACTCTATGAAGTCATTCACAACAATGTTCTTGATTACTCTAGTCTCAGAGTTTTCGGATCACTTTGCTTTGCAAATACACTTACTGTTCAAAGAACTAAACTTGATCCTAAAGCAAGAAAAACTATCTTTCTTAGCTTTAAACCTGTCATCAAACGTTATGTGTTATTTGATCTCACTATAAGGGAGATATTCTTTTTCAGGAATATGATTTTTTTTTTTTTAGGCAACCTTCCTATATAATTCTAATTCTGGTATTTCCTCCTCTCCTCTAATTTCTCTACTACAAGATATAACCATTCCTAATTTTGATTCTTCTCTCCCTCTCATTCCTCCCTCTATTCCATCATCCACTCCTATACCTAGAATATCTCGTAGAACCAAAAAGGCCCAAATTTACCTCTAAAACTACCACTGCAACAGTTTATCATCCAACCCTGCTCTCAATCCTTATAATACCCTTTATTCTCTTTCTAATGTTCTTTCTTATGGTAACTTGTTCTAATCTCATAAAAGATTTGTGTTAAGTGTCATCACCTTGATAGAATCTAAAACTTATTCCCAAGCTATCAAACATGAATGCTGGAAAGAAGCAATGTTCTCTGAAATTCAAGCTTTGTAACAAAACAATACTTGGGAACTTGTTGATCTTTCACGTAGCAAGACTTCTATTAGGTGCAAGTGGATATATGAAGTTAAACTCAAAGCTGATAGATTTCTAGAAAGATACAAATCTAGACTTGTTGCTAAGGGCTACACCCATACTGAGGGAATTGACTACTTTAACACATTCTCTCCTCTAGTTAAGATGACAACTATGAGTCTCTTTAGCTTTAGCATCCACACAGCACTGGTTTCTTCATCAATGAGATGTAAACAATGTCTTCTTATATGGAGATCTACAAAAAGAGGTATATATGACTCTGCTACAAGGATTTCACACTTTAAAACCTAACCAGGTTTGCAGACTTTTAAAATCACTGTATGGTCTAAAACAGGCTAGTAGACAATGGTTTGCTAAACTCTCTAATGCACTCGTCTCTTTGGGTTATCACCAATCTCAATCAGATCACTCCCTCTTTGTTAAAAATTCTTCTAGTTCTAATGGATCATTTATCTTTTACAAGACTTAAATTTCTCCTTCTAAAAGCCTGCTTTGATTTACTGTGATAACCAATTTGCTATTCACATAGCAGCTAATCCCACATTCCATGAACGTACCAAGCACATTGAACTGGATTGTCACCTAGTTCAAGATAAAGTTAGCTAAAGAACTATCAAACTACTACTTGTTTCCACAATAGATCAAATAGCAGACATTTTTACTAAGCCCCTGTCATTCGCTCCTTTCAAGATACTTAAACTCAAGCTGGGAATGAAAGACCTCCATTCTCCAGCTTGTGTAGGGGGAGAGGGATATTATGAGTTATTTAATCTAGAAGGATAGCAAATTATACTCTAGATACTAATAGAAGCTAGTTAGTTAAACTGTTGTAACCGACTCTACTGAGTTAGTTCTCTAGCTACTATTCATGTATATAAGCAGTAGAAGTATCAATGAGAAAGTATCAAGAATACACTCTTTTCAATCTTTTTATTAATATATAATGAAAACAAGAACAAAAAACTAAAAACATATATAAAGTCTTACATAATTCACTTAGATATACCAACCCTCTAGCTGATCAACCTATAATATTTTGCATTCTATTCTTACACTCTAAAATCTTATTTCCAGCTATGCCATTTCTTATGGGTAAGATGGATCTTAACCTCACATTTTAATGTCTACATGTCTCAGTGCATAAAAAATTGACTATGTAAATGAAATTTCAATGATTTTAGGGGAAAATGCTCCAAAACAAGCAATCTTTTGACTCCTTTGATGCAGTATCCGACCAACGTAATAAGATTTTTGTAACTAACACTACTAACAACCTTAATCTCTTGCTCCAATTCTTTTTTTAACTGTTCATCCGGAAGTTGTTTAAGTTTCTTAATTGCAACAACTTTGCATCTAGTGATCCCTTATAAACTTGACCAAAATTGCCTTCTGCCAAGGAGATTTGCATTGGAAAACTTGTCAATTGCATCTGTAAGTTTATCATAGCTATATTCCCTTAGCCCAAATTTTCTTGATAAAGTAGATCCACTATTAGAGCAAATTATAACAACATCAAAGTAAAAGGAAAAAAAAAAATTGAGATCCAAATACTTGCGAACGATTTGATTGATCCTGCTCTTGCTATAAAATTTGTATATTTAAATGCTAAAACATCAAGACAACTTCTAAGGGCTAAAAAATGGAACCCATAAAAATAAATTAAAAAGAAAAAGCTAATTTTTTCATAATTTCATAAATAGGAGTATAGTTTAAGAGCCTCCATGAAGCCATACTTTAATACTATGAACTTGTTACTACAAGGTGTCATCTTAAAGAATACTTCTACTGCCAGTGTCATGATCAGCCACAGAGTTCCTGAAACAACTCATCAAACAAACTATTACTCTCTTATTTGGAATAAAAAATTTCACAAGAATTCAATCCAATTTATTATTTTTCTATCAAATTTCATGTTTAGAATGTAAAAATTCATTTTTATTTTAACTTACAAAATTTTCATTTTTACAAAAAATAAAATCATGTATGATTTTGAAAAAATCATTTAAATTATTTTTTTGAGAAATGAGTTATACAAAACGAAATTTTCATTTTCAAATAGAATAAAATTATGCATAATTCTAAAAAAATTTATTTGAATTTTTTTTATACAATAAATCATAAGAAACGGAGAGTTAATATCTGTGAGTTAATACAGTACTATGTGAGATGAATGGAAAAGAGACAAAGAGGGAAAACTTTAGAGTTGAGGACTTTAGAAAAAACAGAGGAAAATGTTCAAACTTTATAGTTGATTAAACAAATAAATGATGATGGATAGTAGACTATTTCTTTTATATAGATTTATGATATAAATATATAAGTTTTATTTTTTTTTTATAAATTTAATTATATATTTATGCTTTAAATCTATATATTAAAAAATAATATATATTTTCAAATAATCATTTTATACTTGTCGCACGCAATATTTATTTATTTACTATATACTTTTAACGGTGGAGACAAATTTTCAAGGATAATTTTCCACTCGTTGGCCAACCCTGTCAGTGTCAAACATGTTCATGTATACTTATAAAATAATATTTAAGATTATCATTAATCGATTGATTGATAACAACTTTTAAATAATTTAAAATGGGAGGAAATAGTATTTTTCTTTAAATAATCATTGCATTAATATAAATCGTAATAATATTGTTTTTATTTTACCTTTTAATTTAAGATATTAAATAACATTGCGAAATAATTTTCCACATTTTGGTTAAAATATTTAATCAAAGATATCTTTACGCTAGTTTATATATACGAAATTAAATTTTAATTTTTAAAAATATATTTACAAATTTAATCAAATGCATTTAAAAATATATTAATCACCCATTCTTCATTAGGATAGTATTTAGTCGATTCGGTTTAAAATCGAATCGAGTCAAATAAATTAAAAATCAAAATTTTAGTATTTATAAAAATCAAATCAAATTGATTTTAATTAGAAATCAAATCGAACTGAATCAGTCTGATTCAGTTCAATTCGATTCGATTTGGTTTGATCGGTTTGAATTTTTAATAAACTTTTTATTTTTTATACTTTATTTTTAATATTTTAAAATTTAATTAAAATATTTTAATATTTAATCTCTTTATATTAATGAAAATAATATATTATTATCACTAAATCAATTCGGTTCAGTTTTTTTGATTTTTTATCAAAATCGAATCGAATCGAAATAACTGAAATTTTTAAAATTAAAATCAAATCGAATCAAAATAAATAAAAAATCAAATTAAAAATTTAAATTAATTTAATTCAATTGATTTTTTTAATTTGAACTCTCGCTACCAAAATCTATAGGGAAGCTTAACGAGACCCTGAACTGAACATAGAATGTACAGCCAATACTCATGAGTTTACCAATTACAAACTCAAACCTACAAAATTGATAAATTCAGTTTTTTTTCTTAATATCTTTTCATTTCATTTCCTTTCTTCCTCTTCACCATTTTTGCCACGAAAAAACAAATAAATAATAATTTCATTACAATTTCAATAACCTTTGCAGGCAACAATCTAATCTTCCATGCACTAGCAATAATTCACAACATTTCTCCTAAGGGCATGGCTTCTACTTTTAGCAAACGAATCTTCATCTTCAACTTCTCTAAAAGAACAAGGCTTATCCTCATCAATTCTCCCAATCTTCCCCACCCCAACACTATAACTTCTCCCCATATCACTAAACTCCATTGTCCTTCGTCTTAGCTCTAACCTTTGTCGATTACTCATGTTCAATGATTCCCTCATAGTACGCTGCAAAAGTTGTCTGAATTCTTCATCTTGGTTGCCTCCTTCTGAAGAGATAACAACACTGCAACTCTCAGGCAAGTACACACTTTGAGACACTGCCGGACCACCGATTATTACGGCGTTATATCCAACCCTTCCGCCACACTCTAGCATCCTCTTTACGTAGAAGTCTCTGGCTTTACTGAGAATCATAATGGGTGCTAATATGATTCGCAGCAACAGCTTGTTTGCTTTACTCCCCATTATTGCTTTTCACCTAGCTAGATATAATCAATGAGCTCAGGGGATGGATCTGTACTGGAACTTGGTTTCTGAAGAAGATTATTAAATTTGAAAATTTTGGATGGAGTATAGAGATCTGTGTTTGTGTATTTATATATATATATATCCATAGTTGTTTGATTGCTTCTTCGAAGTAAAATATACAATGGAAGTTTGAATGGAAAAGCAAAACGTCTGCGTTTGGACATTTTCAAACTAGGTCAAAACGAGTGAATGAAAAGTTCAAATGCAAATAACCCAAAAAATATATATACCGGTAGAGAAAAATTCTTTATCTGCAACTGGGAGTTTAAATACTATTTTTAAAAAAAAATAATTTACAGTATAGTCCCTGAAATTTTATAAAATCTACAATTTAATTCCTTTATTTTAATAATAAACTATTTAATCTCTAAATTTTTATTATATTAAAAAAATAATTATTCTATTAAATTTAATATTAGATAACTAGATCGAAAGAATTAAATTATTATAAATACTAAAATTCTAAAAATTAAATTATTACAAATTATTAAAATTAAAAAGATTAAATTATAATTAAAAGTGAAATTTATAGGATTGAATTATTATGATTTAACAATGAATTTTAATAGGATTATTTTATTAATAAAATAAAAACTAAATTCTTTTTTGATAAAATGGTAAGAATTAAATTGTATATTTTATTAATTTTTAGGGATAATTATAAATTATCAAAAAATAAATATTTTTTAAAATTTTTATTTATAACTGATATGTGAAATAAGTAAATAAACTGAATATGTAAAAAAAAAAAAATTGAACAGATCAAACATGAGCACTGATATATTAATAACCCAACATAATGAAAATATAATCTGAACATTTAATTATTATCCGAATGTCAGCCTTGGAACGAGCACCGGACGAAAAATATTATCGGCTATCTTTTACTAATTCTCATTTAAAAAAATTTCAATAAAAAATTCTGTTAAAAAATCCAAATTAGAGTAAATCCGATTGGTACCCTTAATTATTTTATTTCTATTTTAAAATTATTTAATTAAATTTTATTTAGTATTTTTATAAAAAGAATAGTCAATTTATTTTACTTTAATAAAAAAATAAATAATATGAATATTTATAATTATAAAAATTAAATAATAAATATACTTAAACTAAATAGTATTAAAATTTAAGACAGAATTAATTGTTTCTTATATAAAAAAAATTATATAATTTAATGTTATAATATATATATATTTAATTAAATAATTTTAAAATAAAATAGTTAATAAATTTTTAAAAATTTTAAAAACAATTATTAAATACGATACTGTCTACTATAAATATTAAATCGTACAGATAAATTTATTTATACAAAATTAAATAAAATTCACTTATATTTATTTTAAATTTATAATCAACCGAATTCAAATAAAAATTTCTAATATATATATTAACAATCACAGAGTGGAGAAACAGTCCCAAATTCATTATTTTATGAGAGAGAGGCTTTTGAAACTTGAAAAACCAAGTCATATGATTGTATAGTACAATGACCAAGTCATGAGTGACCCACCAAGAAAATTAATTAAAATTAACTCATTAAATACTTTAATTAAAATTATAATTTATTAAATATTTAAATTTATAAATTTATAATAATTAAATATAAATTAACTATGTATTTAAAATAATTCCATTTATTATTTATTATATTTTAATTATACTAACCGTATTTTAAATTTTTGTAAAATAATAAAGTTAATTATCTTACAGTAAATTTATTATTTTACAATAATTTAAGCATAATGAAAAAAAAGTCAAAAAGCAATTACTAAAATTTATAGTACAGTTAGGAATAATTATTGAGATATTTTTAATTTTTTTTATGACACATGTGATTTTTATTTAATTGTAGGATTTTTATAAATTTAGAGTTTAAATAAGTTTTGATTTTATTTTAGAAATTCAATTAGTCAATAAAAAAATAGTATAAGAATATAAGTATTAGCTAAAATAAAATACTTTGTAAATAACAAAGAATTCTAAATTTTATAACCATGATATATGGATTAAAAATTTTGATAAAAATTGATTGAGGTTAATGATTAAAATCGAGATAAATGTGAAAAAATTAATTTTATCATCTAAAATTTTAAAATTAAGGTATAAATATGAAATTTATAAATATTTTGATGTTTTTTAATAATTTTTTTAAAAAATATATTAAAACGTTCGTGATCTTTCAAGAAATCTACTTATTAGTCTATTTGTTAATTTTAGCAGTTATATATTTACTATTTAGTCCTTATAATTTAAGAAAATTTATTAATTGGTTCTTAATTTTATAAAAAAATAATAATTAATTTTTCTATATTGAAAATATTTTAAATTTTTTTATAACACTTAACCATTAAAATTAATAGAATGATTAATTAGTATATTTTTTAAAAATTTAAAATATTTTAATATATTTTTAAAATCAATAAATTAATTAATAAATAAATTTATTTATTTACTAAATAGTAATTTATTCGAGAAGGATAATGATGTCATTGGGGTTGTAATAAGGATATGATACATAAAATCATGGTGAATCAATGTTTTTTTAATAATAGCTTATAAAATATTTGTAGGGTAAAATTAATAATTTATTCGGGTTATAACAAAGATTATATTGCCGTTTGGTATATATTTTTTTATGAAAAAAAATAAATATATTTTGTGAAAAAAATAAATTTTATTAATAAAATTTAATTTGTTTTTATTTATGAAAAAATTTATTTATTTAGAAGTCAATTCAATTCTTTTATATTAAATAAATTAATAATAAATTTACTATTTTTATTATTTTTAAACTAAATATAAAAATTTACTTTTATAAATAAAAATATTTTTATCACATTGAAAAATATTTATTAATATTTTTATAATATTTAAAATATGATTAAAAAATTAAAAATTAA
This sequence comes from Manihot esculenta, assembly GCF_001659605.2. Taxonomy (NCBI): domain Eukaryota; kingdom Viridiplantae; phylum Streptophyta; class Magnoliopsida; order Malpighiales; family Euphorbiaceae; genus Manihot; species Manihot esculenta. The sequence continues at coordinate 7,645,005 of NC_035167.2, read as the reverse complement.
GATTTTTTAATGAAGAAAATAATATAATAAATTAATATTAATTATAAATACATTAAATATTAATAGTTAATATTAAATTAAATTAATTTTTCAAAGAAAAATTAGTAATTAAAAATAAAAAATAAATTTAAAATTAAAACAAACAAAATAAAAAGAAAAAAAAAACTCTCAAAAACTAATTAAGTAATTTTGATGTAAATAGTCGTAAATGAAATCATTTCTCATAAAATTTTAATAATTTAATTTTAATTCAAAATTAATTTTAACAAAAATTCTAGAGAATTGAATTTTTATCTAAATAGTTTTGCAAAATAAAAATAATTAAGAAAATAAATTTATTTCTTTTAAATTTTTTCAAAATTAGTCATTTCAAAAAACGGCGGCAAGAGGTAGAATACAGTGTTTATGTTAAGTTTTTTTAATAAGAATATTTATGTTAAGTTTTTTTTTTTGAATTTTTAATAAAATAACAATTTATTTACATATGAAAAAGATTATACATTTTTCTGAGCTTCTCAAACATAACATAATCAGAATGGAGCTAGCTTTCCTTATATTTCTGAAAAAATAAACTAAAACTAATATTCATTTCAAGTGGCATTATGCCCATTTGGCTATCAAGCCATAGAACCCTTACCCAAAAACAAGTGAAATACTAGCATGAACCTGCAACCAATAATTGCTTTGCATTTTAGGGTTCATAAAATCTTCAGCAACTGGGTCTACAAGTGATCCAGCAGAAGCAGAATCTAACACTCCTTCCACCATAGAGCTGTTGGAGTATTCTCTTGTAACTAACTATATATGTGGTATTCTTATCCTCGATGTAATTATTGTTGGAGTCATATCGCTTGAGACTTGAATTTTGCCAGAAAAATGCATCCATTAAGACCCATGCCTTCAAAGAATTGATAGAATAGTAAAACTTTGAAGTTTTTATTTGAACTCTCAAGAATTACATCCTCAAAGATTCTTATATATATAGAGCTTTTGATAATGATAATAGTAAAGGACTTAATAGTGTTGCGACTTTCAGAAGCTCTTAATGATCTTCCAATTATCACTGAGTGAACCACAATACCCATGACTTCAAGTTATAGAATACAACCCGATAGAAAACTACTGGGAATTGTAACAAAGAAACGATAGTTAATGCAAAATAAGAAGGTAGTATATGAAATTATAGCGAACGAGATCATGTGAGACTAAATTTTTAGATTTAATGATGATTGAAATTACTAAAAATTTAATAATATCTGTGGATATATTATAAGAAAAAAAAGATAGTTAAAGAGAAAATGAAGCTAATTAGGCTGTTAGAATAGAGAAGATGAAACGAAGAAATGAGAGATGAAACGTGACCAAATGCTAGGGTTCGACAACAGTGAGGATGTAGAAATGAAGGAAAAACTAATAGTGTTAGTGTGATTGTAATGAAGGAGATGATAATAATTGTAAGTATTGTGAGGAGAACACGTATGCTAATAAGATTGCTAATCTGGCTCTCTCTGGTATATGCTCTTCCAGGGGTAGAGGAAAGGTACGGCAAGGGGGCATGTGCCGTACCGGCGATCGAAAAATGCTTTGAAGGGAATGAAGGTGCCGCAGCGGCGCAGCCGGTGCCCTATCAAAGGGAAGCTCCTGGCTCCGCCACTGTACTCTCCCCTAAGGTGGTTGCGTTTTTAGCCATGGATGAAAAAGTCATCTACCTCTAGTCTTCTGAGTTAGTTTTGAATTTATAGAGTTTTTTTTTCTAAAAAAAAAAAAAAAATTCTACACCTAATATGATTGGTAGGAGAACATTTCCTTATGCATGAGGTTATTAGCTCTTCTTGCGTGAACTAAGTAGGTTGATCATGCGGATGAATGATACATATTTTAATTTCTTTTAAAAGGAATTTTTCATGTTAAGAAATTATTATTTTTTATTTTAAATAAATAAATTATAAAAAAAATGTTAATTAAAATTAGATTCTTGTAATAATCTTTCTCAAAAAATCAAGGGTTCTTCCTCATCAATTGTTCCAAGCTTCCCTACATACCTTTTCCTCCCTATCCCATTATTACTACATTTTCTTTCTTTCACAAGCTTCTGTGCATGAATATTCGACTCCACTTCTTCAGAAATCGGCCTTCTTCTCTCAGAAACTGATCGTAGAAGTTTCAAGCTAACCTCCTCATGATCATTTCTCATACTCGATGAACTAACTCTGAAGCTCCACGGCAAGCTCATTTGCGGAACAGGACAGAACACTGCAGCATCGGAACCAGGACAGTCCTCCACGCATGTCGCACAAAGATCTGTCGTCTTACGGACAACCTTGATCAGTGCTGAAACAATCTTCACCAACTTGTTTTGCTTCTTTGCCTCTTTTCCCATTTTTCCCAGATAGATTAATTTATGAAGTAGTTGTTGGATATGTATATATGAGAAGGAAGAGTGAGGGAGAGGTGATGGATTTATAGATGCTGTGGTCAGACTCTTGAGGGTTTTGACCTGTTTATTGGAAGTAGTACAGAAGTTTGAACTGAAATTTTGGGACTGGCTAGCCTTCTTTTTGTCCTATTTATATATTGATTTTGTTCTTTGTTAGAAGAACAGAAGCATCAAACAGTCAGGTCAACAATATTGGTAGTCAGCAGTAAACATGGCAAATTATATAGAGAAACTCCAATAGCACTTGTCTTCACTAGACCACTTATTTGTCTGTTCCAGCCCTTTGTTTCCATTCTCATATTGTAAGCTTCTTGACTTTGAATTCAAACTTCAATCTTTTATTGTATAAATACAACCTCAGTCCCTTCTCTCATTCATCAACACTTTCCCATTTTTCCTTTGATTAATTTCATCAACAAATATTAGAAAAAAAAGAAAGAAAATCTCAACATGAGAAGCCAGATGCAGAAGCAAGCAATGTCCATGGAAGTAGTTATCTCAGCACCCATCAAGATCATAAGCAAGGCTACAGATTTTTACAGCAAGTGCATGGAGGAGTTTGCTGGTAATGTAAGCTTCATAATGGGGCGATATTCTTTCTTCATCCTTAGATTACAAACATGTCAAGAAGCTTCACTGCTAGCTCTTCGAAGGCATGCCACTCCCATGAAGTTTTACTTTTAGAAGCATGATAATTTCTTGTTAGTAGAAATACTCCAAGACCTTGGAGAGAGAACATTTATTTATTTATTTATTTATTATAACGTGAAATGTGATTGTTTATTCTTTCTATTGCAATCTTTTAATCTATTTTAGTTTTTAATTTCTACTTAATGAAATGTGTCAAATGAAAAAAATATTTATAAATTATTTAGATCAATTGAAATTGAAATGTTACATAAATTTACATTAACATATAGTTATTTCTACGAAAAAAATGTGAGCTTTTATTTGAAATTGAGCCCGAAATCCCAATTCTTCTGATAGCATGTGAAAATTACTTTAAAATAACAATAGTTGAAATTTCAAGAGAAAAACTTGTTTATTTTAATTTATTATAGACTTAAAATATAGACAAATTAGTCCCTCTAGAAAAAAAAAAATAAATGAGATTCAATTTCTTATATTTTAGATTTATAGTAAGTCAAATTCAGATAAGAATTTCTGAAATTTCAAAGTTGAATTTGTGAAATTTGATTCTAAGCTTTATAATTTCTCATGTCCAACTTAATTTTACATTTTGATGACCTTTAATGGATAATAGTGGATGTAAATGACGGATTCAGAAATTTTGTTCAAGGTTGGATTTTAATGAATAATAACGTAGAATAAAATATGTAAAATAAATATATATTCAAAAATTTATAAAAAATTAATAAAATATTATAATTAAATTATAATTTTTTTATTTTTTTATTGATTAAAATATATTAATAACACCTTTATTTTAATATTTATAAATATATTTTTCAATTTAAATAAAAAATAAACTCTTAAATAGTTTATCTTTTATTTTATCATGAAGTTGAATTTTAATAATATTTATTATAAAAAAAAACTTTCTACAACTATATAAAAACTTATAAAAAAATAATACTGTTAAAATAATATAATTATTTAATATAATATTTACTATAAAGTTTATTTATTTTTTTATCAAATTATCTAACCCATTAGCTATAAAAACAATATTTTCATTTTATTTTTTCTTAAATTTAAATAATCTAACTTATTATCTATAAAAATAATATTTAATTTATATTTAAATATTTTTAAATTTAAATTATCTAACCTATTATCATTAAATTTATATTTTTAAAATTAAATTATTTTTTAAATTTAAATAGTCTATGAAACTTATTAATTAATAAAACATTATTCATAAAATATTTTTATTTATAAAAATTTAAAATTGATTTCTCTAAATTTAGATAGTTTAATAAATAATTTTAATTATATAAATAGATTAGAAACTAATTACGTTAGATAATTACTTCATATTAATAATAACATATAAAATTAAATTACGAATGAATAATTTTTTAAAAGAAATTTATATATTGGAGTTATTGGAGTTAAAATTTTAAAGATGAAAAATAAAATTTTTAGATTGAAAAAAATAAAAAATGAAAAGGATAAAATAAAATAAATAACTAAAATTAAATAATATTAAATGCGAATAAACATTTATTTGATAAAAAAATTAAAAAAATTAATTTTATAAAATATAAAATATTTTAATTAAATAGTTTTAGAATAAAAACTAACCAATAAATTTTTTAAATATACAAGAATTTAATAATAATTTTTTCTGTTATATATTAAACTATCTAAATATTCTTATAAAATTTAAAAATTTTCAGGAAGCTCGTAGGCTTGCCCCTCTCTAGATCTCTCGACGTAGATCAGGCAGCTGATGGTTTTTGTTTAATCTTTGGTAACTAAATTTGATAGGATATAAACGCACGTGCATGGGTGTACAACTTAAAACTATAATGATTTTAAATAGATTATTGAGTTTAACTTACCATTTACTTTAATTAAAATAACGAAAATATCCTTTATTATATATTTTTAATTTAAAACAATATAATTCTTGAGATTTTATTATATTTATAATAAAATTTTTATAATTTTTTAAATTAATCATTATATTTTATAATTATTTAGAGATAAAATCTTAAAATTGATCTCAAATTCTTATATTTTATAATTAAATTCTTAAGTATATTTTGAAATACGTTGTTTTAATTTTTAAATAATTATAATATTTAAAAATAAGTTTCATATTTTATGTGAATTGAACCTTAATATTATAGTTATTTATAAAAAAATCTTTATATTAAATAAATTAATGTTTAAATATTATAAAAATTTATAAATACATTTTATAATTTAAAAATATTGAAAATCAAATTAAGCTATGTCATATATATTTTAAGTGAAACTATATTATAGTGAAAGAATTGGTTCAACTGATTAAGAAAATATATTGAGTGTGGGATGGTTTGTGAGTTTAATTTCTATTATAAGCAAGTTTTTTTAAAAAAATAAATGAAAACGATTTGGTTAAAAAATCAAATTCAAATCGTTTGATTTACTGGTTTGATCAAAGTCTGATTGATCCGCATTGGATTGATCCAGTTCTATTAAAGGGTTAATAGCTTAAACTGAACCGAACCATAGTCTGGTTCTTGGTTAAATCAATTTGTCCGGCCTAGTTTTAACAATTATGTTTTGGTTGGAGTTTTTTATTTAAAGGATAATTTAGTTTTTTTTATAAAAATTAATGGCAAGTTAACTCTAATTCTAACAGCAGAGACTAAATTGTAATTTTTTTCAATTGTTAAGAACTAAATTGTAGGTTTTTAACAACACAAAGACTAAAATAGATATTTCATTAAACCAAATAATTAAACTGTAATTTACTCTTAATTCAACCATTATTTATGCTAATGATTATTTATTATTTTTAATGACTACATATATTTTGATCATATAAAGAGTAAATTAAAAAATTGTTATTTTAGTCTTAATAATTTTAATAGAATATTTTGTTCCCAATAAAACAAATTTTAATAAGATAAATTCATATACCAACTTATAAAACAAAAGCTTCAAAATATAATTTTTGGGAGAGCCAAGCTATTCCTATCAGTTGGAAACAGTTATTGGTGTCATGGTTGTGTTTCTGGTGGAACTAGCAGTACTTATTAGGTCACAGTGCTTTGGATCTTCCCTAAGGGGTTGAACCCACTGCAGAAGGATTTTATCTTCCAATGCCCTTGGGACCTCAGCTATAGAGACACTCAATAAGGTTATTTCTCTATGATGAGCTGGTATGTGTAACGACCCGAAAATCAGACCGCTACCGGCGCTAGGATCCGGGTCGGCTTAAGGCCGCCAAGACCCGTAGCAAGCCTGACATACATCCTGAAACCTGTTTAATCCCATACATGATCAACAACATACATAAAAATTTGAAACTTTTCTTTCACTCATAAGCCAAACTCAACCTGCAAACACTGAGCATACTCATAATCATAATCATGACCCCTCCGTGGGATCTCATCAATGCCCCAATGGGCGATACATCATAAGATGAGTTGGCTTACATAAACATCATAAAAAGATTTAAGATCATGTATTAAAAGGGATACCTCATACATAAAGTCAAGCACAATCTCTAATCCTCAATAGTCATTACATACTTAAAACTGTACTTTTACATAACATTAATACATTTATCATGTCCACACTATCTATTACAAATACGAAACTTCAATACTCTTGTAAACCTCCTGGTCTACCCTGTACCTGCAATCCTGGGGAAATTGGGAGAGGGGTGAGCTACTAGAGCCCAGTGAGCAGAATGATAAAAACATTTAAATCATATGGACCATGGAATGCATCACATCACAGCTAATCACAATCAAGGATGAACTTGTCACCAATAGCCCTCTACATGGTCCAACTATGCCAGAACGTATAATGGGTCCTGGTCTTTCCCTTACATAACATATCATAACATAACAGTGTCCAACTGTGCCAGAACGTAGAATGGGTCCTGGTCTTTCCCTTACATAGTGCCAGCGAACGTAGAATGGGTCCCACTGGTCTTACATTCCGTACCGTACATATCACATCGTCATATCATAGGTCGAGGGCTATGGATCATCAAACATTCATCCACATCAACATTTAAAATATGCAATGCAACATATTCGTGAATTCTAATGCAAGCAACCTAATTCATCACATGGCATTCATGATGCGTGAAACATGCTGAAAAGTCCATTATTTGCTTAAAAACATAATAAGTTATTCCACTCACCTCTGGGTAGCTCTGACCAGACACTGGAGCAGCTGACTCACTGCTAGGGTCCTCGGTTCCTCGGGTCCGAACCTACACAGGTGGACTCAAATGAGGGACCAAACAAACAAGAACATAACTCTAAACTACTCCCCAAAAACCCCCTAAAACATCATGAAACAATCATAGAAAAACATGCAAGAAATGGCTGAACAGGGCACTTTCGGCGGCAGGTTCGGCGGCCGAAAGTCCCTCCAGAGCCGAAAGTCAGGCAGGTTCGGCGGCACCTTCGGCGGCGGAAACTCCCAGACAGAGGCGAAACTCATGCATGTTCGGTGGCACTTTCGACGACCGAAACTCCCAGACAGAGACGAAAGTCTCCTTTCGGGGGCAAGCTTCGGCAGCCGAAGGCTGCCTCCACAAGAGGGTTCGGCGGCCGAAAGTCCCTTCGGCTGCCGAACCTGGTTTCTCCCAAAGGGCAGAAACTCGGTTCAAACATGCACAAATGCCTCCAAACTCAAACCAACATGCATTTAGCTCAACCAAAACATGCATTCAAGCTCCTAGGGGTCTCAAACTACCTTAAACCCCAACTACAACACATCAAACACACATTACAAGCCACATTGTTCAAGAACATACATTTATACCCATAAACATAACTATGACCTAAACATGCATTCTATCCCCATGAACTTCATAAAACTTACTTAAATCATAATATAAGCTAGAGATCGACTCTTACCTCTTGAAGATCGAGAGTAGAGGAGACCAAACTTGGAGTTGGGAGAGATTTGAGTTCTTGACCCTCAAAGCTCCAAAACTTTGCTCAAAAGCTCAAATCTTCAAAACGAAGTTAAAACAAATGAAAAACTTGAAAGATCTAGAGGAAAAACATCAAAGATCGGTGAGGGACGGCGGAAAGCTCACCTTGGCCGAAAATGGGGAAAAGCTCGCCCGTTTTCGGCTAAGGGACCCTTTTATAGTGACTGGCCAGGCCACGTTCGGGGGCCGAATGTGCCTCCGCATGCATGTCATGTTCGGCGGCCGAACTTGGACTTCCTCACTTATGCTTTCGGGGGCCTAAAGGCGCTCCCGAAGGCATGCATGTTCGGCGGCCGAACTTGAGGTTCGGCGGCCAAACCTGAGTTTTCCTCCAAGGTTGTTTTTGTGCAAAAACTCATTTCTATTTTACTTAAAACCATGAAATACCTTAAAACATTTTATGAAAACATGATTCTACCCTACTAGAGGCTTCCGACATCCGAGATTCCACCGGACGGTAGGAATTCCGATACCGGAGTCTAGCCGAATATTACAGTATGGGTTTGTGATCTACTTCTCCGTGTTGGGTATACTTATTTAAAGCTTTAGGACCTCATTCTAGTCTTCTGTCCACATGTTCTCTCCTTCGATCCTTAGGATGTCTACAAGAGGTGTCTCTCTCCCGAGACTTCTTCATGAAACGACTGGTTATTAAGGTATCATCCTACCTGATATATTTCTCTGTCCTCTACATCAGGTCTACTAGTGTATGTTAGGAAACTTCTTGCTCAAAGACCTAAAAAATTCTACTGAAGTGGTTCCTTTCTGCATCGCTTCCACGGCCCTAGATTTGTCAAGATCAGGGATCTGTAGGGCTTCATTATTAAACTAGGCTACGTACTCTTGAAAGGTCTTGTCCCTCCTCTGTTTCACCGTCTTGAGGTAACTGATCTTCCTTTGAGCTGGCACGCTGGCAATGAACCTCCCATGAAAGATTTTGCCAAGTCTCCAAAAGTTTTAATGCTTTTAGTCTCAAGTTTTTGAACCACATTAACGCTGCTCTGATCAAGGTGGTAGGGAATACTTTGCATAACAAGGCATTAGAGTGGGTCTAAAACTCCATGTAGTTGATTACATGGTCTCTGGGTTTTCCAGTACTGTCATAAGCAACCATGGTGGACATTAGGAATTTCTTCAGGATAGTTTCCTCCTAGATGTGGGTCGCAAAAGGTGAGGATGTCATCAGAATGGTTTGAGTCCCGACCTGGCTCTTCAACTTAGCAAACAGTTCTTCTTTCAGCTTCTCCAAACTTTTCTCTACCCCTTCCTCATTTGCTTCAAACTTTCTAGTGCTTATAGAAGACCTGGAGCTAGTTCCTTCCTCTTTGCTCCTTGTCCCTTATCCTCCAACGTTTCACTTCTACTCACACCAACACCTTCCTCTATCAAACCCCTCACGACATGGCTTTTGGACTTAGTTGATGGTTCTTTGGACACTTACCATCTCTTCTTCTCCTAGTTCCTTGTGTCGCTATTACTAGGTCATAGTTCTCAACTCCAAAGACAAAGGTGGGTGTTGGTGCTTGACTGGAAGTTAAAGTTTGTGTCAGTTTTACGAGCATAGGTGGTGTAAAGCCTCGCTATTGCATGATCCGGTTCATCCACATCATAATTTATTATAACTATAGTGACATCGTTTGTAAATCCTAGTTGGACAACAGGGATTGTGTGATAGTGTTTATAGGCATGAGATTGCTAGAAAAGGAAATGGTGATAACACTGGTGTAGTAAAAGGTTGTAGTAATAAGGTTATCAGGAAGTTTTGTGCAGTTGGTATTTCCACAGGTTGATTTTCATTTCCTGCTGAAGGTGGTGTATTGCTTTCTTGATTTGCCATGTGGATCTTAATGGGTTTGGTTTAGAAACTCCAATGATAGAAAAAATCTCCTTCATTTCCATAGACAGCGCCAGTTGATGAAAGTGAGATTCAGGGGTATTTAGGATTCAGACACAGGGAAGGTGATTTCTTAGGACTCTAAGAGGAACATTTAAGATAGCAGTAAATGAGTATAGTAATGGAGTTGAGTGTCTTATTATAGAAGGTGCTAAGGTCTTTAGTTGCAGAAGAGTAATGGTGGTTTTCAAAAGACAAAAAATATGATCTTTTCTTCTGTGTAACAAGGGTATATATACTCGTGGCCATATATAGTAAGTCAGTCATATGTCTCTTCTGAAGGGACAATTGTACTTTTAGCAAGTCTTTTCAAACAGCTCATTAATGGCGGGCAGTTGGCTTATTAATGTTTAGCCAGCTCGAATCATGTCATTCTTGACACACACGTTATGTCAAGGTCGTCATAGTACATGCATTTAAGACCTAGTATGAATGCTAGAAGTTGGGAGTCGAATACTCGTTCGACGAGAGCCCTGGAGTTCGTGGAGTTGGTATTAGGATTAGGACCTCGGAACGTCATGTATGTTGAGATCCCAATCGAGATTAACAAATTCTCTAAATCGTGTACGTGTTTTGATTTCAAAGAGACTCATATCTTATATGTTATCATATTTAAATTAAATATTTTATTAAATATAGGAATAAGATTGAGCATTAACCCAATTATTAAAACTTTATAATAGCTAAGAGGAGCAGAAGATTAATTGTCAAGTCACAGCTTCTATTAGACAGTAAACATGGCAAATGAAATATAGGAGACAAACCTTCTTTCAAGAAATTAACTTGCTCTAAAAAACAATTTATGCAAATATGCTTGGATTTGTCTTTATGAGAATGAACATAATCAATACGAACAAAAAACAAATAAGGTCAATGTAAGAAGTCTCAAATTCAACACGCACAAATCTCCAAAAGGACTTAATTTCCTCATTAGACCACTTATTTGTGTGTTCCAGCTTTGTTTCCACTCTCATATTGTAAGCTTCTTGATTTTGAATTCAAACTTCAAAATGAGAAACAAGTTTTCAATCCAACATCTCAATCCTTTATCATATAAATACAACCTCAGTCCCTTCTCCTCAATCATCAACAATTTCTCATTTTTCTTTGATTAATTTCATCAGCAAATATTAGAAAAAGAAAATCTCAACATGAGAAAGCAGATGCAGAAGCAAACAATGATCATGGAGATTGTCATATCAGCACCAATCAAGATCATAAGCAGGGCTGCAGATTTTTACAGCAAGTGTGTGGAAGAGTTTGCTGGTAACGTCAGCTTTATAGTGGGACGCTATTCATTCTTCATCCTTAGATTACAAACACGTCAAGAAGCTTCACTGCTAGCTCTTCAAAGGCACGCCACTCCCATGAAGTTTTACTTTTAAAAGGATCATTTCTTGTTCATAGAAATACTCCCAAGACTTAGAGAGATATCAGATTTAATTATTTATTTTGATGAGATGACAGGTTGATCTTTTTGGTATAACGTGAAATGTGACTGTTTATTCTTTCAATTGCAATATTTTAATCTACTTTGGTTTATGCTTTTGTAGTTTAATTTGTACTTAATAAGGAATGAAAAAAAATTCATAAATTATTTAGTGGGAATATAGTATTTCTAGTAATCCTAAGAAAGAGATTCACAGTAATAAGTTGTAATAAGTTGAAATTTCAAAGTCCAATTTGTGAAATTTGATTCTAAACTCTATACTTTCTCATTAATTAGATCACGAAAATTATCAAACAAATCAAACTAACTAATATCTCAACAAAAAAAAACAAGGAAAAATAGTTCAACTAAGAAATAATAATCTATGAAAAGACTTATGGGTGATGGGTACCAAACTTTCTGTTCCTAGTTCAATCAACCAAATCCTGCAAAGTGGATTTATTTAAGTTGAAGATAAGATCATCTAACATTTCCTGAGCAAAATTTATTTATTATTCTTTTCTAGGCCTACTTGTCTATTCTCCTAACTTTCTAGTCCCACCATTTCAAAATCTGGGTCGCATGACATGCACAAACCTACGAGCTCTTCAACTGCGGTCTTTATATATTTACTACAATAGGATTCGGCTAAGTCCATTGATCCATCCCACGTTAACCCAAGCTTTATTATACAAGTGGGAGCTTACACTTCATATGGCATCCAGTTCTAGCAAGTGTTCACACTTATTTCTTCTACTTCTTCTTCTCTCACACACTGCTTTTTCTGGCAATATCGTCACCAACTTACCAGGCTTCTCTGGTGATTTGCCCTTCAAACTTGAGACTGGGTATGTGTTAGATATATTTATATTTCCTTCCTTCATTGTATTTTCTCCTGTAATAATTTGATATTGATAATGAGTGGTGCTTTTTGGTTTTTACAGGTACACTAGTGTGGGTGACGTTGAATTCTTCTACTACTTTGTTCACTCAGAGAGCAATCCTGCTGCTGATCCTCTTCTCCTCTATCTCAATGGAGGTCCTGGTTGCTCTGGCTTGAATGGATTCTTTTATCAAATAGGTTTGTACTTTATTTATTGAAATTCTATAAGCATAAATTGATCTTGATATGTTTATAATGTGTCTTTAATCTATACTAGGGCCACTCAAATTTGATATCAATAACTACACTGGGGGTTTACCAACATTGCTCTATGAACCAACTGCTTGGTCAAAGGTACAGAATCTTTTAACAATCTTGTTTTTCTTGATGATTAAACGAGTCATTTTATGTTAGTAAATTAGTAAGGTTTTTCAGACCGTCAATATTCTGTTTTTGGATTCACCGGTTGGGACCGGTTTCTCATACGCAACGACAACTGAAGCTTGGAACACAACAGACACAAAATCAGCAGAACAAGCTTATGATTTTCTCAGGAATGTGAGTTACTGATGACATTTCCAATGACCCAGAAATGAAATCATATTGATCTCTATTTCTTTTTGAAATATAATGCAGTGGCTTACCAATCATTCAGAATTCGAAACGAATCCGGTCTATATTGGCAGTGATTCATATGCAGGGATCATTGTTCCTATACTTGCTGCCAATATATTTGAAGGTACAATATGGCCTTGAAATATTGAATAGAGCCTCAACTTGTGACTAGCAAAGCTATTAATTAACAAGGCTATTTTGCAATTTAACTTGCAGGAAATGCAGCAGGACTTAAGCCTATTGTGAATCTAAAAGTACGAAACTACTTTACATATTTTTTCTTGGTTTAACATTTCACGTATAGCTTGTCAAATTCTTTGAATCAATCTCAGGGCTTGTCACTTGGCTGCCCTCACACAGACACCATTGTCGAAACGAATGCAAAAATACCATTTTCTCACAGATTGGCACTTATATCTGATGCAATGTACGAGGTGATCACCTTACCTAAGTTGCGGAATTCTTATCTAGACTTATTGTTCACATTGGGTTTCTATCATTTTCCTCCTTTCAGTCAGCTAAAGATAGCTGCAATCAAACATATGCCAATGTTGATTCAACACATACAGAATGTGTAGAGGCTCTTGGTTCTATAACTGAGGTTTGAAGGATTATTAGTTCAAATTACTATTTTATATTACAATTTTCTTCAAGCTTTAATGTTATGCACGTCAAAGGATGAGAAATAATTTGTTCTGCTTCCAGTGCATTGAGTTAATAAATCGCCAAAACGTCCTGGATCCAAATTGTGCTTTATTATCACCAAAAGAAAAAGAAAATGTTGTTAGTAGATCTCTTAGGGCAATCAGAGGAAAATTTATCCAGCCACTGCCTAGATTTGGAGACCTTTATTGCCAGGTAATTAAGTTCCTCTGTTTGTACTAGGTAACATTTGAGATCCTGTCATAACAGTTTTGTTCTCTTCTTTTTATTGCAGAACTTCCAATATCTGCTTTCTGATATATGGACAAATTATAGAAGTGTCCAAGATGCCCTTCATGTTCGCCAGGTAATATTTACTTAGATTCAGCCCTTTTAATCTTATGTGATTTGAATTTTGGATATATTTTTTTTTATGCGGAATTATTATTCAGCCCTGAAAGTTCTGCATAGCGATTCAAAATTCAAAATAATATCTTATGAAATCTGCAATGATAGCGGAGACATTGTATTTTTTAGGTATTGCAGAACTATCGTATGATTTTTTGAGAAATTAAGATTTAAGAGATCGGAGAGAATGTGCCGTAGATCGGAGTGAATGTGTCGTACTTTTTTTCATTACAGTGGAATTTCATTTCTACGCTACCTACGAACGTAAACTTTATAGTTGAATAAAGTTAAATATTTTATATTCATTTTGCTATCCCTTTTATATTGTGGTTATTGAGTACATGTATAATTAGATTCATGTGATTGTTTAAATTTTAATGCGGAATAACTAGTTTTGAATTTTATTGAAAATTTAGATCAAACTCAAACGATAAAGAAAATGATTTAACTTCTGCTTATAACGTCCGTTGAAGATTCACAACAATTTTTTAAATTTCATTTTAATCAAATAATATTTATTAAAACTCATGACAGAATATAAATCGTTTTGATTTAGTTCGTTCTGTTTCAAATTCACTTATAAACTTGACAAAAATAACTTTGATATTCTCACAATGAACACAGGGAATGATCCCAGAATTTTATAGGTGCAACATTAGCTTGGCATATACAGTGAATGTGAACTCAGTTCTTTCCTATCATCAGAATCTCACTACCAAAGGCTTGCAAGTTCTGATTTTCAGGTGATCATAATTTTCCCTGAAATTATTTATTCAAATTATAAATTATAAAGCAATATTAATTTTTTTTTTTTTTTTTTGGCTTTGTAGTGGTGATCATGACATGATCATTCCTCATAATGGCATTGAAGAATGGATAAATTCTCTGGATTTGACAATTGACATCGATTGGCGACCATGGTTTACTGATGGCCAAGTTGCAGGGTAACTTTAATTTTTATTAACATTATGCTATGCGTTAAAAGGGCAACCTATTAATAATAGTACTAAAATTTAATAAAAATATGAGATTTTCGATATTTGACTCAATAAAAATTGTATCGAGCTTAACTCGATCGAATTCAATTCGATTTATAAACGATTTAAATTTGAATTTAATTTTTAGACTCGTTTGGTAAACGAGTCAAATTTAAATTTCATAGTATTCGGCTCGTTAAGACTTGTGAGATCGGCTCGTTAAAACTCATGAGTTCGGCTTATTTTTTAATTTATAAACAGACTCGCGAATAGACACGTGAATAGTCTCTTTTAAGTAAACTGAAATTATTATTATAAGAAAAATAAACTCAAACTTTGCATATATTTTCATAAGTCAAAGCTAAATTTTCTAAAATTCAGCTCTATATAATTTAATTACACTCTTAAATGTGCATATATTTATATTATTAAAATTTAAAAATTTATTTTTATAAGTTTAAGAGTTAATTTGTAAATATACTTATTTAACTAAAAGTATTTTAGTTTTAAATTAAAACTCATTATACATCTAAATAAATTGAACTACTCACGAACTATTCGAGATTAAACTCGATAAAAACTCGATTTGTCTAAACTCGTTTAACAAACGAGCAAAATTTGAACTTCTTAATACTCTGCTCGACTTTGAAATGAGTAAAACTCGAATTCGATTCGAGGTCAAAAAAATTTTAATGAATCAAACTTGAACTCTTCAAAACTCGGCTCGAGTTGACTCGATTCGTTTATGCCCCTAAATAAATCTTTTATTGCATTTTGGAAATTATAGGGACTATAGGACTATAAGGACTATTTAATATATTTTAAAATTAAAAAAGTTAATTTTGCTATATTACAAAATTAAATAATATTTTTAATTCAAAATAATTAATTATCTATTGCAATTAACATGCTTAAATTGATGTATAATTTTTTCAGGTACACAAGAAAATATACAAATAACGGATATCGTTTAACATATGCGACTGTGAAGGTAAGGGAAAAAAACAAATCTCACCTCTCTTTTGCAATTAATATATATATAATATTCTTTTAGTAAAAAAAATTAAATTAGCTTTACAGAAAATGTTTTGTTTAAAAAAAATGTTCTTTCTGCGTTTTGGGAATATTAGAAGTGGTATATAAATTTATTAATATATTTTAATTTTAAAATTAGACCTAAAGAATAAAAATAAATTATTTTATTAAAAAATATTTTTATATAACATATTTTTAATAACTAAATAAATAATTTTACTTTCCATGCAGGGAGCGGGTCACTCACCGCAGGAGTACAAAAGAAAGGAATGTTTTGACATGTTTCATCGATGGATTCGTTACTATCCACTCTAGATTTTATGTTTAGATATAGAAAAAACAATTATAGAACCTTGCAGTGACTGTGAGCATTGAAAATTATCAATACTATTACTCTGAATAAATTAAGAAAAAATATAAAAAAGCAATATATAATTTTGATATTATTTTATTAATAAATAGTGGTTAGATTCAGTTTTAATTTGATTTTTATAAATATTAAAATTTAATTTTTAATTTTTTTAATCCAATTTAATTTTAAATCAAATCGATCACATACTTATTTCCATTTATATTTATAAAATCATTTCAATTAAAATTTTTTTCGTTCGATATACATGAAAGCAAATATTCTACAAAGCAATAGTCATTTTCATTTAGTGAAGTAACTAAATACATAATTATCTGCTACATTACCAAACAAAACTTTAAAAATTAAAGGTAAGGGATATGAAATTGAAATTTTCAATAATTGAACAATTTTCTAGAACTTCTGTTAGGAGGATTCTTCTTCACACTCTTTTTTCCCCTATTTCTTTTATTCTATATTCAAAGATCTAAATAGAATGGTTCTTGATTTCTCTAGCACCGTATTAGAATCGTTACTAATTACGAGTAAACAATTAGTCGATTTAATTTAAAAATCAGTCGATTTAATTTAAAAATGAATCAAACTGAATAAATTAAAAATTAAAATTTTAATATTTATAAAAATCGAACAGAATCGATTTTAATCAGAAATTAAATCGAACTGAATCGGTCTGATTCAATTCGATTCAGTTTGGTTTGATCAGTTTAAATTTTTAATAAATTTTTTATTTTTTACACTTTATTTTTATTATTTTAAAATTTAATTGAAATATTTTAACCAATTGAAAATAATATATTATTATCATTAATCGGTTCAATTCGATTTTTTATTTTTTTTTAATTAAAACCGAATTAAAATAACTGAAATTTTTAAAATTAAAAATTAAATCGAATCAAAATAAATAAAAAATTTAATCGAATTTTAAAATTAATTCGATACGGTTAAATTTTTTATTTGAATAGAATATTATTCACCTCGCGCAAAAATGCAAAAATTTTATCGAGAAAGAAAATATTACAGAAAGTAAAGTTAATCAACTCATAAGAGCAGCAAACCAAAATCAAATCTGTATCTGTTAAATTAATATTACAAGAAAAAATTGCAAAAGATCACAAAAGAATAAAATTTAATATCTCATGTCCAACCAACAAATTCATCGCACAGACCTAATTTAGAATTCAAAATATTAAATCAACATAAAAAACTCAACAGATTCCAATTCAAGTTGAGAGACTATACTAAATCAGAATAGGCTAAAATTATTATACGTCCACTAGACTAAACCAGAATAGGATAAAAATAAAGTATTAGATAACTTCTAATTCAAAACCATTACATTTACATAAGCTTCCATCAACTGAATTTCAAACCCCAAAATACCGTTGTAACAACATTTTTGTTTCCGAACCGTAAATAATGGGGTTCAATCCATGAAATCCAAGTAATTCAATCCAATTTAAATTAAAATTTTAGTTAAATAATTATGTTTGGATTGCTTTAGATATTTTATTCAATTTATATAATTTTTTATTAATTAACTATCAAATAATCATTTTATATCCAATTATATATTATAATTTTAATTTTACTTTATTTTTCTTAATTAATGTATTTGATTGGAATATAATACTAATTATATTTTTTATTTTTATTATTATTAGATATATAATATCCCAATTTAATTATTTTATTTTATTTTTATTTTTATTTTTATTTTTATTTTTAAAAATTAAAATTAAGCATATTTTTACGACGGTAGTATATTTTACAAATTTTTCTACAATTATTTCAGCGTACAATAATCTTTTAATTTTTAAAAAATTAAAATTAATTATGTTTTTAAAGCAACGTTAAGTTAAGTTTAGATGCTACTACACTTACTAGTGGTAAATATATTTGAGTAAATCTGAAAAGTCTCCATTCTACTCATCGGCTTCAAATTTTCGATTCAAAAAAAAGTTTGGGTGCTATTTAAAATTAATTAGTATTAAAATAACCACTCTTTGCTACTTAAAATGCCGTCAAGTTCCGGCACTGGTCACTTAAATTTGACATGTTTCCGGTTCATTTTTCTAATGGTTTTATCTGCAAATGTTGCATTCTCCGGCACCGTTGTGAAGTATCTCCCTGGATTTGATGGTGAACTTCCCTTCACACTGGAAACTGGCTATGTTTTGATCAGAATTTGGGTGATTTGAAAAAATGTTCTTGATTTTTACAATTATTAACATCATATTCCACTAATCAAATATCAAATAAATAGCTATTTGGTACTTAAATTTTATCATTATTAATAATTTTGTCCGTATATTTTCTAAAAATAGCTTAAAACTTATGATGTTTTGATTATTTTCTTAAGTATTAATAGATAAATAAATGGAGAGAAGGAAATACTTAACATAATCAACATTATTTAAGAATGTTTGTTAGCCGTTAGAGCCTCACCCGCTAATCATCCAAATTCTAATTAATTCTCAAATCCATGGCAAATACAATATTTACAGTTGAATTTGAAAGTTAGTTAATACTTCAGAAACAATAATTCTTTACCTAATTTTCATTGCTCAATTACCAATTCCAGTGCATAAAATCTTTCTGCCAATACGACTGAATACTATCCCAGAAAATTTTGCTTATTGGTGGCTTTTGAGGGCCAAGCTTAAGGCTATGCAAAAGAGCCCATGGCTTGGCAATATCATTTGAGTATTCTTCTTGTTGTTGTTCTTGTTTTCTCTCATGGTGCTTCCTCTCAGATGATTGTTGACACTCTACCTGGCTATCCTGGGAAGCTTCCTTTCAAAATGGAAACTGGGTGAGTCTATATACTTGCTTTCTGCGCTTCTTCTTTTTTTTTTCTTTTCTGACAGAAAATTGGAGTGTTAATGTTTGAATTTTTGAATTTTTTTGGGTATTGTTTAGATATATTGGGGTAGGGGAAATGGAGGATGTGCAGCTATTCTATTACTTCTTTGAATCTGAGAGGGATCCTGTTTTTGATCCTCTTGTGCTCTGGCTCACTGGAGGTCCAGGTTGCTCTGGTTTCTCTGCAATTGCCTTTGAGAATGGTTAGTATCTGTAGCACCAAGTCAATTAAATTCTGAACGAAAATTTACTATTTAGTCCCTATAGTATAATAAAACTCATTAGTTGGTCCTATAATTTTAAAAGATACATTAAGACATTCTAGAGATTTTAAAAATCTATTAATTAGTCACTCTATTAGTTTTAACCATTAAGTATTTTACTATTTAGTTCCTGTAATATAAAAAAATTATTATTTAATCTTTTAATTTTATAAAAATATTTACTAATTAGCCCCTCTATATTGAAGGCATTTTATATTTTTCTGCAATATTTAACAGTTAAAATTAATGATAAGACTAATTAGTATATTTTTAAAATTTTACAAAAATCGAAAGACTGACTAATTAGTTTCTCTATACTACTAGAACCAAATTGTAATTTTCCCAATTCTAGAATAGGCTTGTTTTGAAGCTAAATCACAACTCATTGCCCCCATCAATCTGGACCAATCTGTACCCCAACTTTCAATTGGAATCTTTCCACAGGTCCATTAGCCATTGCTTGGGATTCATACAGTGGGGGCTTGCCTTGTCTAAAGTATAATCCATACACTTGGACAAAGGTGCAAAAATATTTAGCATAATTTATTAATGGACCATTTGGGTAATTTAGAGGTGTATTAATTGATGGTAATAATTCAGATTGCTAGCATCATATTCATAGATGCACCAGTTGGAACTGGATTTTCCTATGCAACAACTACAGAAGCCTGGAATACCTCGGACACACTGTCAGCATCACAGACCTATAATTTCCTAAGAAAGGTTAGTTCAATTTTCTATCAATTTTCATGTTTTGAATCACAAGAATTATTTGTTTTTTTTTTGGGCACAGTGGCTAGTGAATCATTCCAAGTTTCTTGGAAACCAAGTGTACATTGGTGGAGATTCATATTCAGGCATTACTGTTCCACTAGTAGTGCAAAATATACTCCAGGGTAAGCTCAATAATAAAAGAAATTAATTGTGATTTTAGCAAGAACCAATTATTAAATTTATGATTTGATCTTTAAATGAATTGCAGGAATTGGAAGTGGGTTGAAGCCAAGTATTGATCTCCAAGTACTTGATCTATCAAACTCAGAATTCTCAGGAAAATCACCAGGGAATTTTCATTAATTTGAAATTTTTATTTGATCTCTCTGTTTCTGTTCTCTGTTTTGGAACAGGGCTACTTGCTTGGCAATCCAGTGACTGATTATTACATTGATGATAATTCCAGGATATCATTTATTCATAGAGTATCACTTATATCAGATGAATATTATGAGGTGAATCTATTCTCAGTATTCAATACAAACGGTTTAGTTCCCTTCCTTATTTACAAAAAAGCTATAAGTAGGGGTGATCATTCGGTCGGTTCGGTTCAAAATTAAATCAAACGAAAAATTTTGATATTCATAAAAACCGAACCGAATTGATTTTGATCAGAAATCGAATCGAACTAAACCGGTCAGATTCAATTCGATTTGAATTTTTAATAAATTTTTTTATTTTTTACACTTTATTTTTAATA
Organism: Manihot esculenta; assembly: GCF_001659605.2. Classification (NCBI taxonomy): domain Eukaryota; kingdom Viridiplantae; phylum Streptophyta; class Magnoliopsida; order Malpighiales; family Euphorbiaceae; genus Manihot; species Manihot esculenta. The sequence continues at coordinate 7,624,078 of NC_035167.2, read as the reverse complement.
TTTTAAAATTTAATTAAAATATTTTAATTTTAATATGATCTAATCTCTTTATATATTCAATAATGTATTATTATCACTAATTCATTCGGTTTGATTTTTTTATTTTTTTAATCAAAATAGAACTGAACCAAAATAATTAAAATTTTTTAAATTCAAAATTTAATCAAACCAAAATGAATAAAAAATCAAATCAATTTTGGTCGGTTTTTTTTATTTGAACCGAATACTACTCACCTCTAACTATAAGGTTCAGTTTTCATAAATAATCAAACCGACCAAACCAAACCACCTACCAAGCCCATCCTTCTAATTTCTCAACCTTGCATATATGCCTATTGTCCCTAAAAGCCTAGCCCTCCTTTGCCTAAAAGCCCAGCAGATGGGCAACAAAATTTTGGTCCAAATCAATTAAATTAAATCAAATTAAATTTAAATTATCAATACGCTTCATTTACTTAAAATTATCATTTGATTTGATTTGATTAAAAAAATAATGATTTTAGTTTTTTGATTTGTTCAGTTGCATAGCACTACTTTACTTTTGTATTGCTTTTCCAGAATGCCAAATTGTTTTGCAAAGGTGACTACTTGAATGTAAACTCCAGCAACACATTATGTATCACAGCCCTTCAAAATATCAAACAGGTTAGAGAAGCTACTGATCCAACGGCAGATACTTGATTATTTTTGGTTTGAAAGTTTAAATCAGGAGGATTTTGAAATAATTATTTATTTATATATTTGATTTTGCAGTGCATATTACAAATTAAACTTACACAAATTTTAGAACCTCAATGTGCCTTCTCATCCAAGAAATCGGATGAGCTAGAATGGGATGTTAGATCTCAGGAAGCAAATGTTATTGATTTTCTCCAAGCTGATAAACTTCCTGAACTGCGCTGCCGGGTAAATGTTTTCTTTGTTTTGATTTTTTATCTGGATTGAGAAAATTATATTACAATTCCCTAATTTAATTATAATATATGAATTAAATAGTAATTTTTTTATTTGCGAATAGGAATTTGGTTATGCACTCTCATACAAATACATGAACAATGAAACGGTTCAAAGCGCTCTTAGTGTTCGACAGGTTTGTAATTTTAAGACGAATAATATAATCATTAGGATTCAGAATAATTTCAGATAAGGAATATAACATTGAATTTTTTTTTTTTATGTGATCAGGGAACAGTGAAAACTTGGAACAGGTGCGTCAAAACATTTCCTACATACACAGAAAATGTTGAGAGCAGTGTTTATATTCATAAAAATCTCTCCAAGACAGGTCTCAGAGCTCTGATATATAGGTGATTCCTTAACTTTTCTGTGAGTATACTTCTCAGGAAATGATTTTCCAAGGTTAATTTGAATCAAACTAGGTCTAAAATTCATTAGTTTTCCAAAACTTTTTTCGATTGGACACCCAGGACCATGTTAATGGAGGACTCTATCTTGATTTTGCAGTGGAGACCATGACATTTCTGTTCCTTATGTGGGTACACAAGAATGGATCAAATCCCTTGAAATAGCTGTTTTTGATGAGTGGCGACCTTGGTATGTTGATGGTCAAATTGCAGGGTGAGTGGTCAAATTGGAGATTTATAAACTCTAGAAACAAGCTAAATCTTATTCATTCATTTAATTTATTTATCCTTTTTTTTTACCTTCAATTTTCTTTTTCCAATTTAATCTCAGAAAGGGTGATTCTGTGCAGATACCAAACCAAATTCATGAATGAACACTTCCGATTGACATATTTAACTGTAAAGGTTAGGGAAAAAAAAAGACATTTAATAGAAATTAGTGATTAAATGTAATGAAATATAAAAAAAAATAATTAATGGTAATATGCAGGGAGGGGGCCACACAGCTCCAGAGTACAAACCCAGAGAATGTCAAGCCATGGTTGATAGGTGGTTTGCTCGTTATCCAATCTGAAGATATCTATAATTAGCAAAATCAATTCTGTCCTTGTTTTTTTTATAGAGTGTGTGAGAATTTGAATTTGGGTCTTCAAATAGAAACAAAATTAAAAGAGATTCGAAACAAAGGAGATTGAGAAATTTCTTTTATATATGTTTTTTTATTTTTTTAACAGCATATTGTTATATTTATATAAATACATATGGAATATTCTGAAAAGATTCGGAGAATCACTCTTGTGAATTGTTAGAATGACTTTCACGTAACAGAAAGCAACAGTTTTGACATCTGTAATAAATTTTTCCGCGCTATACAACTAACTTGATTATTAGGAGCGACGTCGTTTTCTTTATTTTTTGATCTGTAATATTTCAAATAGTTTCTACACACCGTTTTATACATTTTCTTTATGTCTTTATCCCTATTTCTTCAATACTTCATCATTATATGTTTTTAATTACTAAATCAGGACGGGCAACACTAATTTTTAATATTTTTAATTTTGTTATATAAGCATAATAAATAATTGCATGAGCATTCATGGCACTTTCAACCAAATTTTAATAGAATTTTCTTTTTCTTATCTTGAGTTTATATATTTGATTAATTAATAATATTATTTTAGCTAAAAAATTAAAATGTATATTATATTTAAAGTTAAATTAATTATTTCTATTATATAAAGGCAAGAATTTTCCAATTTAAATATATATGATGTTAAGACTTTTAAGCCTTCGTAATACTTGTCTTAATCAAATTATGATGATACAGTCGATCGTCCCTTTAATAAATTTATCTACCTTTCGATAAAAAAATAATTACAGAGATTAAAAACTCGCACTCTAAGACTTAGCCTGGTGGAAAGTGCATCCTGTAGCCTTGAAAGGTCTAAGGTTCGACTCCCCCAACCCCCTTCATAATATATAATCCTAATTAATTATTAGCTTTCTTATAAACTAACCTTAGTATATTCATGCCAATTTTCAAGAAAAAGAGAAAATAAAGTCTTTTAAATTTATAGGTCATAAATAAGAAACATTAAATACCGCATATCTATCATCTATTCTAAAGGAGAGAATACTAGGCAAAACTCCTTAACGCCTTGAGCATTCACTAGCCAAACCTAATAGAGCAGTATAAGAATCCAGAGATACTTAGTAACAAAGCTTGTTGTCTCTCCGCTCAATCGAGAATATTAAAGCGAAGAAGACTTTTTAAGAAAGGAAAAACTATTCCAAAAGCAAGACTCTTCTGTCCTCATATCATGCAAGACCACCATAAAACATAAAGTCAATGAAACAACTGTCCTCATATGCAAATGATCTTGTAACCAAACAATAAAAAAATAATAAAAAAATTATATCAAACAAATTTTTTTATAAAACACCACAGAATCTGCTATTAAGAAAAAATGTTAAAAACACAAAAAAAAAGTAAAAAAATTTAAAACACCACCGAGAAGTGGGAAAGACAATCTACTCTCTAAGTGGACAAAAATAATATTCTCCAACAACACGAAGAAACTGACTAGCGGTAAAAAAAGGGAGAGATGAGCTCTTGATATAACTAGAGAGAGATAAAATCTCCATAATTACACTATTAATATATTAAATTAATAAAATTATCTTAAATGCTTTTTAAAAAATATAAAATTTATGTTGATTATATAATAAATCACTTTATAAGTGATTTATTATAACATAACAAAAAGAGAAAAGGGAATAAACATATAAAAAAAAATTAATGTGATTACCGTAAGATCTATGTTCATGAACAAGACCAAGTTACCCTAGACGTCCTCCACGAGGGGTGAGCATTCGGTCGGTTCAGTTTAAAATCGAACCGAATCGAATAAATCGAAAATTAAAATTTTAGTGTTTATGAAAATCAAACCGAACTGATTTTGATCAAAAATCGAATTGAATCGAACCGATCTGATTCGGTTTGATTCGGTTCGATTTAATTGATTTTAATTTTTAATAATTTTTTTATTTTTTACACTTTATTTTTAGTATTTTAAAATTTAATTAAAATATTTTAATTTTAATATGATTTAATTTTTCTATATTATTGAAAAAACATATTATTATCACTAATCGGTTCGGTTCGATTTTTTCGATTTTTTTCTGATCAATACCAAACCAAATCAAAATAACTGAAATTTCTAAAATTAAAAACTGAACCGAAATGTATAAAAAATCAAACCAAATTTTCAAATCGATTCGATTCGATCAATTTTTTTGATTTGAACTGAATACTTGCTCACCGCTGCCCTCCACCCCTAATACAAATTTCCAGTTTTTCAAATTCTATTTGGATCATATAGCTTTTCAAATTGAGCTACGGTTTGATCTATAAAAAAAACAAGAGATTTATTATTTATTTTTTGAATATTACTATTATTAATAAGTTAATTTCTGTATTTTTAAAAATTTATTAAAATATTTTTATTTTTTTCTGTTAATAAAATAGTCATTTCGTCTATTTTTATTTTTAAAAATATTATAACAGACCAAATTATCCCTAGACGCCTTCTTCTTTTTTTGTTGACGAGAAGAAAAGATAAAGATATTTTAATAGATTTTTAAAAAATTAAATAAGTTTTAATTGGTTTCTGAAAATATTGAAACTGACTTATTAATAATGATAATATCAAGAAACTAAATAAAATGTTTTATTTAAGAACAAAATTGAGTTTTAAAAGTTTTCTCTCTCATTCTTTATTTATTTTTAATGAAAAAGAAGAAAAAAAAATATTTCCTTGATAGAATAAAAAGATGAAAACGCTTTAATAGATTTCTAAAAATATAAGAACTGACTTATTAATAATGGAATTATCCAAAAACTAAATAATAAATCCCCTATAAAAAATATATATCCAAAATTTAAATTACATAATTAATAATTATTAAATTAAAATTAATGTATTGAATTAATTTGAATATATTACTTCATATATCATAAATACATAAACACCAATAATAAACAAAAATTAATCCATGACAAGAGTATATCATTATCTTTAAAGAAGTATACATCACATGATACACTGAGAAACAAGGAGACGAAATCGAAAAGGGCGGATTAAAGAATTGTACAGAGTTTTTTATAAGGCTCTCAAAGAATCAAGCTCTGGTCGCTCCTTGCAAGCTACTGGGTAGAATGGTTGATTTTTGAAAAAAGCTTCCTTACCTTTCGATTTAATTAGTGAATTTTGCCTCAGTATATTTATTATTTTCTTTTAGTAATACAATTTAATATTTTATTGATACGAAACAATCAGTCTTAAATTTTACGATAGATTTGAATTGAACTTAATTTTTACGGCCGACATCCGATAGAGATCCATGATAACTTTTCGAAAAGAGAATTTCGAAACGCACGGTTTTTAAAAGTGTGACGAGACCTGTTATGAAATTTAAAACAAAAATCTCACCGTTTAAGGGTTAATTTTATATTTTAATTATTTTTTTATAATTTTTTATATTAACATTTTTCTATTAGAAATAATTTTCGTTAACTGTTTTAGTATACTTTAAAATTTTTTAAAAATTTCAATAAGAGTTTTTAGCTTTTAATTTTTTATTTTTAAAAATAACTTTTCGGAAAGTTAGCGTGTTATTTCTCCTTCGTAAGAAAAGTAAATTTCCTCCTTAATCCAAATAACTTCTAGATATTTTTTTTATTTTTTATTTTACTCTTTTTACTAATTTTCATAATTAAATATTTAGGTAAAACATGAGTAGAAAATTGAAAGTTATATTTGTTAATAAATAATAATGTGCGAAAAATTTATGATATAATTTTATTTATTATATATAAATTCAAATAAAAAATTAATTAAATTAAATATAAATATTTTTTATATTTTATGATAATTTTTATTATTATTAAAAAAATTTATATATTAATTATTCTATGAGTGAAATATTTAGAAAGATAATATTTTATTATATTTCACAATAAAAATTACAATCTATTTATACATAATAGACGGTATCTAAACAGAAAAAAAAATCAAGTTTATAATTATATAATCCTAAGATCAAGCAACTGATCTATCTAACAATATTTACATCCTATATTAACATATTTACCTCATATAACCTATAACACTCCCCTCATGTTGGAGTATAACTATTAATTATACCCAACTTGTTACATATATAATCAATTCGAACACCGTTTAGAGTTTTAGTGAAAAAATATCTCCTAATTATTCTCCTATGTCTTGTTGATATTATCTTTTGTTGGACTTTTTCACGAACAAAATGGCAATCAATCTCAATGTGTTTAGTCCTCTCGTGGAATACTGGATTGAAAGCCATGTGAATAACTGCTTAATTATCACAACACAACTTAACATGCATCGAATTTGTGAACCCAACTTCTTTCAATAGTTGATGTACCCATAAGATTTCACAAACGGTTTGTGCAATGGCTCGAAATTCAAGTTCAGCGCACGAACGGGAGACCACATTTTCTCAGCTCGGTAAAACGTCTTACACACATCATAAATACGGAAAATATTCCCTTTGCTAGAATATAAAAATTTCAAATACTCCATTAATTCTTTAACAAATTCACAGTGATTAATAAAACTAATCACCTCACTATGAATATAACTTTGAATCTGCAGAAACAAACGAGTATCATCTCTCATCCAATCTCTACGAGTTTCATCAGTTGGAGGATCCTAAGATAATCATCCATTTCAATACTTCGTAAATAAATACGAATAATTTTACTCCAATCTAAAAAATGAGATCTATTTAATTTGTGTTTCATAATTTTAGTCATCACAAGAATCACATCAGCTACGGTGATTTTAAATTCAGCCATAAAAACAACCAACCCAAAACAATAAAAATAAACAAAGGACACGATGAACAGAGCCGTAACTCTTCAAATATTACCTTTTATATAGGTAATCCAAATAAACAGAGTTCTAAATCTCCAAATGTTACCATTTATGGGTAAAATAGAGCCCTAAGTCTCCAAATGTTACCCTTTATAAGTAATACAAATGAACATAACCCTAAATCTCCAAATGTTTCCCTTTACGGGTAATCCGAATGAACAGAACTCTAAATCTCCAAATGTTACCCTTTATAGGTAATACAAATAAATAGAACTCTAAATCTCCAAATGTTACTCTTTATGGATAATCCAAATGAACAGAACCATAAATCTTCAAATATTACCCTTTATTGGTAATCCAATAAGAGTTCTAAGTCTCCAAATTTTACTTTTTATGGTAATCCAAATGAACAGAACTCTAAGTTTCCAAAAAAAAATTTAAATCTCTACGGGTTAGGGTAAAGAAAATCAAATCTATACTTATACAATCTCTAAAATCAAGCAATTGACCCATCTATTAATATTTACTTCTTAAAATGAAAGTTATATATGTTAATAAATAATAATGTGTGAGAATTTTATGATATAATTTTATTTATTATATATACATTTAAATAAAAAAATAATTAAATTAAATATAAATATTTTTTATATTTTATGATAATTATTATTATTATTACAAAAAAGTTATATATTAATTATTATATGAGTGAAATATTTACTTTTCAAAATTTAAGTATTCAGTCAATATATAATTTCATTTGCAGTGGAAATATTTATATCATATTTATAATCACAATCCATTTACTTTTTAAAAATTTAACATACCAATTAAACACATTCAAATTATATTTTTAAAAAAGAATTTTACTGAAAATATACTTTTCAAAAAAATAATTTTCCTGTAAATAGAATATTTTGAAATAAACCAGGTCTTAAGCTTGGATTTTGTTGTTTAAACCTCTATAATTTTAGTCCACGCTCAAAACTTTGTAGGTTAGATTCTACTTTACAAAATTCCACCTTTGGTAAATAAATTAAATCTACAATATATAAAAATATAAAAAGAAAGGATATACCCTGAATTTACACAAATGCTTTGTTAATTTTATATTAGATTTTTTAGCATTTATTTATAAAAAAATTATTATTTAATCTCTAAAAAAACTCACTAATTTATCATTCAATTTTAAAAAATATATTAAAATATTTTTTATATTTCAAAAAATTTATTAGTTAGTTCTATGGTTAATTATTTACTATTTAATTTATATAATTTTAAAAAATTTATTAATTAATATTTTAAATTTTTAAAAAATTCATTAAATAATCCACCCGTAACAAAAAAAAGAATTTAAATTTTTTTATAATATTTAATAGTTAAAATTAACGGAGAGACTATTATAAATATTTAAAACGTTAAAAATATTTTAATATATTTTTTAAAATTAAAAAATTAATTAATAAATTTTTTTATAGTATAAAAATTAAGTAATAATGTTTTTATTTATATATCATTATTATTTTAAACTTATATTTCAATGTAAATAGGAAAATATATTATTTTAATATTAAACTTAGTAAAATTAATTTTATTTTATTTAAATTATTAAATTTTTTTTCCAAAGGCGTGATTATTAAGTATTTATTTTGTTGAAATTAATTTTAATGTAGGACTATAATAAATAAAGTAAATAGACAAATGGCGTGCATTAGTTGCACTTGAAATCGGTCCGATTGCGCTTCTCATCCATTTGTCATCACCTACAACCCTTAATATCTGTCATGCTTACCCAAATTCTGACTAATTTGTTATTATTTTGATCCTTATTAAAATATTATTTGTAAAATTAAACTCAGTTTTTCGCATCTAATTGAATTTATATTTCCTAATTTGATGATACCCTAAAAAACAACTCCAACAAAGAGATTTTCCTTTCATTTAATATAGTTTAATTTTATTCAGAAATTAAATCAAATTATGATTTAATTCGATTTGATCGATTTAAATTTTTAATAAATTTTTTATTTATTATATTTTTAATTTTTTTATATTATCGAACATAATATATTATTATCACTGATAGATTCGATTTAATTTTTTTAATTAAAATTAAATTAAATCTAAATAATTAAAATTTTTAAAATTAAAAATTAAATCAAACCGAAATAAATAAAAAATTAAATTAAAATTTTAAATTAATTTAATTTCATCAATGTTTTTTGATTTTAAGATACCCTAATTCCAGCTGGACACCTTAATAAATAAGCAACCCACCCAAAAATAAACAGCTAATACAATGGGCAGTTACTGTTTTTTCTACTTCACTTTTGTCCCAACACAAATCCCCAAATCAAAAAGTTGGACCATCCCAATTGCTAAAATTTGGAAAATGGTGTTGGGTCATGTTCTTCTTCTATCACTAATTAGCCTCTCCACCACTGTCGACTCTCAATCAATCATCAAAACCCTACCTGGGTTTCATGGAGATCTCCCATTTTACCTTGAAACTGGGTATGCATTTTAAGAATTTGAGTCTTTGTTTACTTAAATTGAGAATTGCTTAATTTTTTTTTTTTTTTTTGAAAGGTATGTTGGTGTAGGGGAAAGGGAAGAGTTGCAATTTTTCTACTACTTGTTTGAGTCAGAAAGGAATCCAAAAGATGATCCTCTTGTTCTTTGGTTCTCAGGAGGACCTGGCTGCTCTGTGCTTTCTGCTATTGTATATCAAAATGGTATTATCAATTTCTTCTTATTTTTACAATCTATAACTATTACTGGAGGTTGAGAATTTTGGGTGTGTTTGCTCTAGGTCAAATTCTACATTCAAAAAATCATTTCTCTCAAAACATAAATTCATTTTTCAGAATAAAAAATTTCATAACTATTAGATTCAATTGATTTTTTTATCAATTCTTTTCAATTTCAACATAATTATTTTAGAATAAATTAAAATTTCACATAATTTTATAATAATTTATTTGATTTTTTTCTTAAAAAATGAATGATTACATTAAAAAAAAAAAGTTTTAATCTGATTTCTTCTAAAGAAGAAGATGATAAGTTTCTGCCAAATAAATAAGTTTAGATGCTCTGCCTGTGTCAGCTTTCCTTACCAAACAAGGGTATAAATGTTATATAGTTCAATTTGAGTGGAATGTGCGGATGAATAGAATATTGCATTATATCTCGTTTAATAAATGAAAAATATTTTTCATCTTTTTATCACATTTAAAATTTTTAATAAAAAAAATTTTACAGAAAATGAGAAAGTCATTTTCTAGATTTTAATGACCTCATTGATATTATTATATATAGATTTATTAATATTTTTTATTTTGTGAATTATAATAAAAAATAATAAATTGAAAATAAGTTATTTTCTTTAAAAAAATTCATAAAGAAAAATATTTTTCATAATTATTTTCTACAAATAAATAGTAATTATAAATTATTTAATTAATTATATTTTAATTATACTTAACCTAATTAATGTCTTGCCTTCATTAAAGCATTGCTTATCTAATTAATGCATTATTTTTTATGTCTATATTAAAATATATATTTCACTCATTTTCATTTTAGAGTTTATAATTTAATCTATGTTAAAGTAGTATACTATTAATAAATGATGATAATTTTCTCACAACAGAGCAAATAAAATATAATTATTAATTAAAAAGTAAAATTTAAAAAATATTATATGGTTTTATATATTTTTATTTAATATTTTTTAATTGTATTTAAAATTTAGTGTTGTTTGCTAATTGCGTGATATTATAAATATTATTTTAATATAAATTAAACTATAAATATGAAAAATCAATAAAAGCACAATATATTTTTTATATTTTTTTCTAAAAAAAAATTCTATATAGATTTGAAAAATATTGTGTTTCATTTTGTTTTGCATTAAAAAACCATGCACACCCCAATTAATTAAGTTTGTTTAATTGAGATTTAAATTTACCAATTACATGAAGTGAAGGAATGCACAAGAAATCAAAGTAACTAATAGTCTGTGTGCATTTTTCAGGTCCACTAATTTTTGATTATGCAAACTCCACTGGGAACATACCATCACTCATGCTGAGACCATATTATTGGACAAAGGTGAGACTTACTCTGCATGGCTAGCCAATTTTTATCAAAGCTCATCCCTGCTAGATCACTCTTCAATCTTCTTTATGATTTTCTTTTTTCTTAACAGATTCCACCATTATAGAATCATTAATAACATCATAAAATTTTATATCATTTTATTTATTGAATATCCCAAATGATTAAAAATTTCACAGGTTGCAAACATACTATATTTAGATACACCTGTGGGCACTGGATTCTCATACTCAACAACATGGGAAGGATACAAAACAGGTGATTTATCTTCAGCAGAAAAAGCCTATGAGTTTCTGATAAAGGCAAGTGAAAATCACCCTGAAAATATCATCATTTGCTTGCTAGCATTTGCAGTATATTCAATTCTTTTATTTTCTTAGTAAAATTTTGATCATGCAGTGGCTTATGGAGCACCCCAAATTTCTCTCAAATCCACTCTATATTGGAACTGATTCTTATGGGGGCTTAACTGCTCCAATCATTGTTCAGAAAATTTCTGATGGTAATCTACACCATTTATATTCACACAAACGAGTCGACCGGTCTATAAAATTTAAACCAGATCTATTTATTTATATTTTAAATTCGTATCGAATTTAACTAAGAATTACTCTATAATTCGGTACTGCAATAAAATATATAATATCATCCATCTTGTGTGCAGCATGCTATTTCATTTGATAGAATTTGTTCACTTTTCCTGCAGGGAATGATAAAGGGAGCAAGCCTAGAGTGAACCTCAAAGTAAATAATATATATATACTTCTATTAAGGCTGCATTTTTCTTTAAAAAAAAATTAAGAAAACAATCTTGGTATCTAAATTTTTCTTGAAACAAACAAAGTCTTGGTACCTAAATTTTTTCATTATATGGTCGAACTAAGGTTTGCTCTTATCTTAAACTTAGGGACTCATATTAGGCAATCCTCTTACCGATTTTAAGTACGATTTGAACTCAAGAATTGCATATGCTCACCAAAAGGAACTCATTTCCAACAAACTTTATCAGGTAAACTTATTATTGTTCTAATTATAATAAAAAATACTATATGAATCGAATTTAAATAAGTTTTTTTTATTAATAAACGATCCAATCATTATATATTTTATTTATTTTGAGACAAGTACGAAGTAGAGATAATCTTTAGCTTCTCTCTCCCCCTCTCTATATGTATATATATGAAAATTAGACACCATTTTTAAAGCAAGCAATTTCTTCTATGACCTATGATCAAAGTCAACTAAGAAAAATTGCAAAGGCGAGTATCTTAGTCCAGATCGAAGCAACAAACTATGCATCAACAATCTTCAAGCTATCAACAAGGTAAGTAGGGTTTTAATCAGATTTCTCATTTCTCTCCTTAAACTACTCCGGTCATTCTTCAATTTTATTTGCATACATAAAGATTAATTAATATAAATCTCTACATTCTAATTTTAATTATAGACTTTTGAGCAATTATACTTGTTCAATATAATGGAACCCAAATGTAGTACGTGGAACCTCAGTTCTTTTACGAGAGGGAATGAGCTACTCGCAACCATGAAAAAGTTAGATGTTTTGACTCAATCTAAACATTTAACGAATTGGTGTCGTGTGAGTATCTTATTTATTTATTTATTTTTAAATCATAAATAAATTAAATTATTCGTGAATTATTTGAAATTTGACTCGAATATATATTATATTCATGTAGGATTTTACGCTATTCTATTCTTACATATGGGCTAATGATAAGAATGTCCAAAGTGCTCTTCATGTACGAGAGGTATATATATATTCCAATATTAAAAATTAATTATTTTAAATTATGTTATGTTGAATATTGTGATAATTAGGGTTAATAATTCAGGGGACTATAAAGGAGTGGCCAAGATGCAATCTTAGTTTGTGGTATAAAATTGATGTTCGAAGCAGTCTTCAGTATCAAAAATTGCTTACCAACAAAGGCCACCGTGTTTTGATTTTCAGGTAATTAACAGAAAATATTTGCCTCCATTATCAAAAGATAATAATTTCAGGACTACTGTATCTAAATACATATCAGAGCTTTCAAATCCATCTAAATAAATATGAGATGTCTCAGATTCTATTCCTCTAATTTTCAATTCTCATGTTTTTTAAAAAAAATTAGATTTGCTACTAAAATATTATTAATTAAATTCTAAAATATAATAGTGTTTTCATATTTAATAATGGAATACATTATTTTAATTGTTATTAAACACTTTTTTTTCATTTGACACTATTTATTTTATAAGATATAATTTACATAAATTTTTATAGAATATAATTCAAATAAATTCTTATAAAAATATGTGTAATTTCATTTTATTTTAAAATTTTTTTAAATTAAAAATAATTAAATTCTCCCATTTATAGGAAAAAATAAATTTAATTTAATTTTTATAAAATTGTTAATTCTAAAAAGGAGATAAAACCATAAAAAAATAATTATTGAATTGTAATTTTGTTGGAATTAACATGCTTTACCAAATTAATTGGTAAACAAAATTTAATATAGCATATAGCTAAGAGTTGATTTTTGTGGGTTTGTGCAGTGGTGATCAAGACTTGGCTATTCCTTATTTGGGTACCCTTGCTTGGATACACACTCTAAATTTGACAATAACTGATGATTGGCGACCATGGCTGATCGATGATCAGATTGCTGGGTTGGTTTCGATTCCTAAACTCTTAATTAAATATTTTCTTAATGAGCATATTAGAATTTTTTTTATTAATAAATTATTATTAATTTAAATTTAATAAGAAATCCACAATAATTTTAGTTAGTATGTAATTCCTAGTCTCACTGTAATTTTTTTTTCTTTTTTTTTTTTCTCCTGTTTTTTGCAGCTTTGTAATTACCTATTCTAAGGGCAAATACAATTTGACATTTGCAACTGTTAAGGCAAGAATTTTTTTTTTTAACTTTTTTATTTAACTCATATGTTCAATAATTAAAGAATACCCATTTCTTTGGACAGGGAGGAGGTCACACAGCTTCAGAAATAAAGCCTAAGGAGGCCTTCGTCATGATCGATAGGTGGTTCGCTTATCATTCACTGTAGCAATTTGGTTCTATGTGTTGACAAAAAATTAGTGAATAAAAATAATGATATATGAGCTTAAATTTTATAATTTTTGGGGTCATTATTAAAAAAATTAAATTAAATTAAAATTTTATAATTTTTTGGGATTTTTTTGCCTTTTCCACAAAATTACCAGTCCATTAAATGTTTTCTTCATCCTCTCCATGATTCGACCACACATGCAGATACCCTTTTTCTTTAAATATTTTGTTCTCAATTTTAAAATTTCTATAATGTCATAGCCCGTCGCCTGTCTTGTCTGGCAAAAATCTCTATGTCAGATGAGACTTTAACATAAAAGAATAATTAAAAAAAAGTTGTCGCATGTGACACCGGCGGCAACTTACTTAAAAATTGACTCAAGGAATTCAAGCCTTGCTTTCCAATGATCCAAACAAGGTCCACAAGAATTTATTCCTTTGACAAAATACTGATATGTTATCTCCAATGGAATAGCTTCGTTAACTTACAAGTAAGGTGCCGATACGAAATAAATAAATCCTCGGGAACCCTGGAGAGGTAAACAATTTTACACTTGAACTCTACAATATAGTTAAGCAAGAGAAAAGTGAAAGTTCAGAGTCTCTGTGAGCTGAAATTTCAATCCAATGAATGAAGTCCCGTGGCGACTTAATGAATAATGAATTTGTGAAGAAAACATTAAATTGGGTTGATATCGGATTGATTAGATTTTATAAAAAATTTTAATTAATAATATTCAATTAAAATAAAATAATAAAAATAAGATATTAAAAGCCGAAAAAGTTTTATTAAAATTGTTAAAGGATTGAAAAGTAACTTTTATTAAACGGTGAAATTTTCGTTTTGAATTTTATGACAACCTTTCAATTCTCGTCACATTTTTTAAAGTCGTGTATCTTGAAATTTTATTTTTAAAAGTTATCGTGGATCTACATACAATAAAAGGTAAATCCAATTTGAATCTACCGAAAAATTCAAAATTAATTGCTATATCATGCGTTTTTATGTTCTTATGAAATTTGCAAAACATAGAGCTTTAAGCCAAGTGATGCCACATTTTGAATGGATGCAAATGATAATATCGGTAAGTTCGGGTAGGAAGTGTTCCTGGGCCGACATTATGCTTTCCAACATAGTTGTACGAAACCAAAAGCCTTAGTATTCATAGATTATTAGTCGAATGGTGATCCAAAAATATTTTTTCTTGACGAGGTAGGATTGAAATGTTCTCCTTATATTTTGTATAGTTTATTAGAGACTCGTCAGCGTTCATAGAAGCAAATGAATTAGCCTCAAGAACCATTCACTTGAAGAACTCAAATGAGCTACAATCTATTATATAGGAAAAGAGTTTAGCACAATATTGGCAATTGGTGATATTAATTCTCCAATTCTACATATTGGGTCATCATGTGAATAAGATGACAAATGCATGAGTGAGTTTTGATAGATTTTTTAATTCAAATGAGAAATAAAGGTGAATACAATTAATGAATTACACAATTGAGAGATAGCTTTCTGATTCTCACTATAAAATTGAATATCTTAAAATAATTAAGTAGAAGAGGAGATTCAAACCTGATATCTCATTCACTCTCTACAATTTAAAAGACGAAAAAGAGTAATCAGGCTACTCCTAATTAGTCTCTATCAGCATAAATTTAATAGTTAGTAAGGTAATTATTTATTGAAATACTAATATATATAAAACAACGTCTTCTATAATTTTTTATACTAATTTTAATGCTTATAAAAATAAATATTAATATTTTAAAAACAACTTACTAAAAATTTTATCAATAAAATAAGTTAATTCGGGAAGTTATGTTTGTGTAAAATATTTTTTTAAAATAATTCATAATTAATTCATATAGTAATGGATTAATAATGAATTTGCATTTGTCACTATGAACTTTGTTGCTAATACAATAGTAACGGATTAACAATACATTACTAATTTAGTAATAAATTCAAAATTCATTATTAATTTGATAAAAATTTAAAAAAATAAAAATATATAAAAATTAAATTCGTTATTAAATTTAATAATAAATAAAAATTCGTTATTAATCTATTACTGATATTTTGAAATTCAGAGAAAATAGAGTTTTAGAGGGTGTGTCAGCTTAGTCCTTGATTTCTCCCTCTTTTTTCCATATATCTCTTCTCTTTTGTCTTCTAGCCACATGTCCACATTGTTCAGGGTCGTACGTATGGATGTCTCCCTTTTTCATTGTCAGACGGCTATTTAACTCCTTTATATACCTACATGGGCTTGGTTCGAGGTGCATAGGGGCTTGCAGCTCTACTAGTCCATCCAATTGGGTAAGTTGGCTTCGACATTTCGAATAATGACCGTGGATCTGCGCAATGGGCTGTCATGAGGCTGTGACCTGCCCCCTTTCTTACGCGCTTAGTAAGGACCGAGGTGTCTGAGACCCAACTGTTATCAAGGGCCCAGGTCAGCCCGACCTGCTCCAACTGTAGGTGGAATTGTGTGCTGATGGGCCAGCGGGCATAGTGGCCCTTGACAAGTCTTGGGCCCGGCTCTTCTGCAAGGGCTTGACTATGGCCCGGGTATCAGTGGCCCAACGGTCATCAAGTGCCCTTTTATCTGAATCTTCAATTATGTCCGCGTAGCCCTATGAAGGCTCCTATCAAAACGTCTTTTCTCCACCTTTACCCATTTTAAATTCGTCTTCTCGACTCTGCTCTCGACTCTTCTTCCTGCTTTGCTCTCGACATTTCGTTCTCTCTTGCATTCACAATCTCTGCTCCGAGATACATCTTGCTCTTCCCATGGCTTCCATTAGAATTCCCGAGGTTATGGATTTGGTATCCTCTGTCACTTCCTCTTCCCTTCTCAATTTATTCTCTAGCGAGTATCTTGATACCTCCATCTATAGGGTTAGGGCTCCTCTGCATAACGAGAGGATTGTTCTTCTAAATCCAGCTCCGGCAGGATTGGTAGACCCTCATGGTCGTAACTTGATTTTCTTTGTTAAACAACAAGATTTTAGATTGACTTTCCCTTTTACCCCTTTTTCATTGAGGTCTTTATCCATTTAGAGGTGACTCCCCGCATACTATCCCCAAACTCCATTCTTTTTCATGTGTTCTTTCAAATCTGTCTGCCTGTGCTAGGGTTTTGCTCCCTCCGTTACTCTGTTTTGTACTTTTTTCTACCTTATCTAGGTTAATCATGAATTTTATTATTTTGCTCTGCGAGGAGGGTTGTCTATCTTTGCGGGGTACAAAGATTCAATAAAAGGCTGGGTTAAAGTCCTTGTAGTGGTCGAGCTGAAGGAGAGCTCGGGGATCAGCTGGAATGTGGATCTCTCTTGGAGAGAGGTCCCTCAAGGCTGCAATGATCTTTCTCGGCTAAGAAGCATGACGTCAAGAAGTGCATATTCATGTCCAACCTCCGAGACTGCCGGGAAGCTGGTATTGTCAATGATTGCTTTCTTACTCTTTCCTTTTTAGTTGTGTTTTTCTGTTACTCTAAGTTCTGACTTGTTTTGTTTTTTCCCTTTTCAGCTTCTTCTTCACCTATGGACAGCCTCAAACTATCGAAGAATTTCAACTTGTCCAGGGAGAATATGAAGGCTACACTAGAAGCCTTCAAGGCTGGAAAATCCGTGGCGGACATAACCAGAGAGGTCTTTCATGCTGTCAGTCGCCCTTGCTTCTGTGAGCCAGACTCCTGCCCCCCGCTTCTACCTGATCCTTGGCGTCTACTGTTGGGAGCTCTTGTTCTGCAGTCTCAAAGACTTTTGCTCTCGGTAAAATGCCAAACTCGGCTAAGTCTTCGGCTAAAAATTAGGAGTTAATTAATTTTTAAAAAATTATTGAAAAATATATTTTTCTGCTCCTGGTAAATAATTTTAATTTTTATAACGTAAACATTGTATATATCATGCAGAAATAATTTTGGCTACAAAAATATTATTTTATTATAGTTAAAGCACAAATAAATTTTCATAAAAATTAATAGCTTTACATTAATAAATTAAAAAGGGTAAACTGCAATTTAGTCCCTCTGGTTTAGTGAAATACAACCTTTCGTCCCTCTGTTTTAAAAAACCTTCAATTTAGTCACTGTGATTTTTAAAAATTATGCCATTGGTCCCTCCTGTTAGATTTTCAGTTAAATCACTGTTAATTTTAATTAAAAGACTAAAATACCTCACCTGCTTCCTCTCAAATGGTCACTTCGGCATTCAGGTCCACCACCAAGCGAACCCCATTGCGAAATCCTCTTCTTCCAATCGATTGTTTTCTGCTTGTGTTTTTAATTCTCCACGTGTCAATATCCAGTGTACTTTGGGGTATTGCAAAAGAGTTATGTTGTGGAGGAGAGCGACGAGGAAATTGAGGATAAGAAGGTCCACAAGCAGAGCCTGAAGAGGAAGAAGAGGAGATGGTGATAGTTTTCTTAGCGTGGGATTGGTGTGTGCTCGCTTGTTTTGATTGTTTAGTTTTGGGTGTACATGATATTTTACAGGTACTGTTTACATCAAAATGAAGAAATCCAATGCTGCCATCAGGGATGTCAATGCTGCTCTTGAGGTTGTTGCTTTCATTAACTTATTTGTACAGCTGCTTGCATGAAATCAAACACAGAAGGAGGAGGAGGAGGAGGAGGAGGAGGAGGAGGAGGAGGAGGAGGTCGGGAAGAAGAAGAAGAAGAAGAAGAAGAAGAAGAAGAAGAAGAAGAAGAAGGAGGAGATCGGAAAAGAGAAGAAGAAGGAGAAGAAGAAGAAGAAGAGGAAGGAGAGAGAATGGATATTTTAATCTTTTTAACTAAAACTAACGGTGATTTAACTGAAAATCTAACAGGAGGGACTAATGGCATAGTTTTTAAAAATCACAGTGACTAAATTGAAAATTTTTTAAAATAGAGAGACGAAAGGTTATATTTCACTAAATCAGAGGGACTAAATTGCAGTTTATCCAATTAAAAATATTATAAGGAGTTCAAAATTATTGTTGTTATAATTATTAAAGTGGTTAACTATTCAAAGTTAATATGTTGAAAAAATAAATTAAAAATAAAAGAAATTAAAATGTGCAATTAAAAATCACTAAACTCCTAATTTTAAATAATGATAAGATTTTAAAAATATACTAGTCAATCATTTTAATAATTTCTATCAATATATATTTTTAAAAAATTTAAAATATATTTAATGAAATATTAAAATGATAATTATAAATTAAGAATATTTTCTTATATATATGCTATCTAGGAGCTTTTAAAGCTAAAATACTTTTATGTAAATATCAAATTTCATATATTATTAAAATATTAAAAAAGAAAAATTATAAAAAAATTAGTTAAGTTTAAAAAAATTATATATTTTTTTCATTTCTTTATACATATAGATATTTATATTTTAAAAAAATAAATAATAATTTTTTAAAATTAATTGAATAATATATTTTAAAAATATTACAGCCTACTGTTTTTTTGAGCATTCCTGTCCACTTATAGAAACTTTCACTACTTCTGAAGAAATTGATTTTACGTTGTTGAAATATGTAAAAAAATTTATATTTTTATTTTCTCAAACCGAAAATTTCTTCATATATTTAGAGATTAAATTATTTATTTTTAAAAAATTAAATGATATGTATATTAATTTTAATATAATTAAAAATTATAATATAATCTATATTTAAAATATTTTGTTAATTTAACGATAATTACAATAACGTATTTGTCTGAAATTTACTCTCCTTATCCATTGTCGTCTGCGTCGCGATTCAGTACGGGCAAGATCTGATTTGAATATTGACATCACATCACATCGCATCGCATCACGTGGCATGGGGTACACCATGTGAAAAGTCTGATATTATCAGACGAAAACAGAGCTAATAACTTATCTTTAGACTATTTGATATAATTTTTTTTTCGCAAATGCATGTTGATGTTCTCGCGTAGGTGACACTCTTGGATTTTAATTAAAAAAAATCGATCGAATTCATTTAATTTTAAAATTTAATTTAATTTTTTATTTAATTTAATTTAATTTAATTTTTAATTTTAAAATTTTTAATTATTTCAATTAATTTCAATTTTTATTAAAAAAATTAAAAAAAATCAAATCGAATAATAATATATTATTTTTAATAATATAAAGAAATTAAATTATATTAAAATTAAAAATATTTTAATTAAATTTTAAAAAATTAAAAATATTTTAATTAAATTTTAAAAATTAAAAATTAAGTGTAAAAAATAAAAAATTTATTAAAAATTAAAACCGATCAAATCGAATCGAATCAGACCGATTTGATTCGATTCGATTTCTGATCAAAATCGATTCGATATAATTTTCATAAATACTAAAATTTCAATTTTCAATTTATTCGGTTGAATTCGATTTTAAATCGAATTGAACTGAATGTTTAGCCCTATTCTCATGTCTATAAAATTCACGTCTAATAAATATTTAAATTTAAAAAATATATATTATTTTTAAATACTTAAATTTAAATAATAATAATAATATTTTTAAACACTTAATATTTTTAAAAAAAATTATTTTTAAATATAATTTTTTTAATTAAGATAGTGAATTATTAATAGTTTTTTGTGTTGTCAAAAGTAATTATTTAATCCATATTTTTAAATCAATTGATCAAAATATTTATGTATTTTGGTGAAATAAAAAGTTAGTTAGAAATTTTAAATATATTAATTAAATACTAAAATGAATTAATTATTAAAATTAATATATTTTAAGAACATAAAAATATTTTAAAAAATAGAAATATATGAAAATTAATAAAAATTGTACTTAAAAATTAAATAATAAATATATTAAAAAATAATGATAATATAATTAGTAAAATATCAATAATATTTATTTAATATGTAAGTGTTAAAAATTCAGACACATTATTTATTATTATTATTATTATTATTATTATTATTATTATTGTTATTATAATTTATTATTATTATTAACTTACTTAAAAACAAAACCAAATATATAAATTATATTCATAATTAAGGATGAAAATAAGAAAACAAAGGTAAAGAAAACTTCAATTTAATGTGTAAAATCAGAAAAAAAAGTAAAAATTGATTAAATATGAAATAAAATATTAACAAAATTATTATATGAAATTAACTAATTTTGCTGAATTTACAGATCATTGAATTTTGAAGTTTACTTTATCAACATTCATTTAAATTTTTTTATTTAAACTGTTCCTTAATTACTCATTATATCTACTTATTATTTGAGTTTTATATATACATTTTATTATATTTTTAAATATTTTATTTTTTAATTTTAATTATTTTTTTATTATTTGATGTTATGAAATTTAAAGAAAATAAGGTTACTGTGAGAGAGTGTGTAAACTTGATTTATAGGGTTACTTTTTTTTCTCATTTACTCTTTATTCTTTTATTTTTTTAATAATGCATAACCCTGTAACGTATCACCTGTTTCTATCATATAAATTCGTATTTATGAATGTTTCTCTTTATTTATTTTCATTATATTGCCATTTAATTTTTACGGTGTGTGTATTGATAGAGCTGTGACGTAACTGAATTTATTCTCTTATTTTCCATCGCATCAGACGAGCTAGGCTACCGTTTAATAGATTTAGAACCTTATTCGATCCGGCAGGCCTAGCCACGGATTGAATGACGCAAGAGTGTCCATATGCCAGATATGACTGTCATGAGACATAATATTAATTTGTTTCCTCCATCTTATACCAAATTACCTATAAATCTAACTTTGTGTGAAGAAAAGAGTAATCGACGCTGAGGATTTTATCATAAAAGATAAGCTTTCATCAAGATCGCTAAAAAACATGCTTAGGTTTATCATAGAACAGTGTTCAAAATTACTCAACTCTTTACTGAAAAGATAATCCAGAACCATTGAACTTCTGCTCTGTTATTTGGTCAAGGTGAGCTCCCATTTCAGCTGTCAAATAGTTCTTCCAATCACTGACTTTACCTTTCCTGAAAAATGCATTGTTTCCAATTTTGAGAGCTCCTGTTGCAGAGTTCTCTAAATTATTCTTATTCACCTCCAAATTGCTAAGAGTCTCAAAGCTGCACAAGTTGACGATTTTTTGCACTAACCCTTGTCTCTCTTCTTCTGCAGAAAAAGGGCAACTCATGAATTCAGCAATTCTTTTGACACAGGAGAAATGATCATTCATCAGATCTTCATATTTCATAAAGAGTATTTTCTCTGGAAATTCAAGACTTGCTTTCCAGTACCCTAAAATATGATCCCACCAAGGTCCACAAGAATTTATTCCTTTGCAAAAATACTGATATGCTGTCTCCAATGGAATGGCTTCCTTGCGTAACTTACATATAAACTGCCAATACGAAATAAGCAAATCCTTGGGATCTCTGGAGAGGTAAATAATTTTACAATTGAACTCTACAATATACTTGGGCAAAAGAGTGTAGGGAATGTGTGTGGCAAAAAATGGAAGTTCAGATTCTCTGTTAACTGAAACTTCAATCCAAGGAATAAAATCATGTGGGGACTTAGTTAACAATGGATGTGAGGAGAAATCATTGAATCGTGTTCTTGTGAAAGTAGCAAAACACAAGGCTTTAAGCCAAGTGGTGCCAGATTTTGGATGAGTGCAAATGAAAATATCAGTAGGTTGGGGTGTGAAGTGTTCATGCAGTGACATTATGCTTTCTAGCGTAGTTGTACGAAACCAAAAGCCTTGATACTTATGGATGTATTGATCGAGTGGTGATGCAAAGACATTTGGTTGACGAGGAAGAGTTGAAATTATCTCTCTATATTTTGTAGGGTTTATTGGAGACTCGTTGGTGTTCATGGAAGCAGACAAAATAGCCTCAAAGACCATTCACTTGAAGAGCTGTAAAGGTCTATTTATAGAGAAAAAAGTTTTAGCACACATTCGGCAACCGGTGATATTAATTTCCCAATTCTGCATATTGGGCCACCATGTGAACAAGATGACAAATGCATGAATGGGTGATCTGCTTTGGAAGATTTTTTTATTCGAATGAGGTAAAAGATTAATACAATTAATGAATTATACAATTAAGAGATAATTTTCTGCTTTCTCCTCATGAAGATAAATATCTCAAAGGAATAATTACCTTGTACGACTTAATTAATTAAAATATTTATATAATTTTAATTTTTTATTATATTTTTAATAATAAAAATAAATAAAAAAATATTTTATTAAAAAAAATATAAAAACGGTTAATTTATGAATAATAATAATATTTAAAAACTAAATTATAAATTCTCCTAAATAAATTTGACACGAGTGGGGCACCAAATTCAGTGAGAAGAAGATTGATGTGAAGTAATTGACATGATATGACATAGCATCAGATAACATCACATGACATGGCATGGAGTACCCCATGTGAAAGGTGTCTGATGTTATCAGCTAAAAAACAGAACAAATAATTTATATTTGTCGACTCTTCATTATGCTGATTTTTTTTAAAAAATAAGTTAGTTTACAATTTAGCCAAATTTTTAATTTTTTAGAGCTGTAAATATAAGAGAAATTATAATTATTTTTTCAGGAAAATGTACTTATTCTTAGGGGATGATCATTCGGTTGGTTCGGTTCAAAATCATACCGAACTGAATAAACCGAAAACTGAAATTTTGGTGCTTATGAAAATCGAACCGAATCAATTTTGGTCAGAAACCGAATCGAACCGAACCGGTCTGATTCGGTTCGATTCGATTCGGTTTGATTAGTTTCAATTTTTAATAATTTTTTTAATTTTTTACACTTTATTTTTAATATTTTAAAATTTAATTAAAATATTTTAATTTTAATATGATTTAATTTCTCAATATTATTGAAAAAATATATTATTATCACTAATCGGTTCGATTTAGTTTTTTCGGTTTTTTCTGATTAAAACCGAACCGAACCAAAATAACCTAAATTTCTGAAATTAAAAACCAAACCGAACCGAAATGTATAAAAAACCGAATCAAATTTTTAAATCAATTTGATTCGGTCGATTTTTTTTATTTGAACCGAATATTGCTCCCCTACTTATTCTCTATAACAACTGAAATAAGTTAGTAATGAAATGGATTCAATCTTTTGTATTAAAAACATTTTTAAGAAAGTATTTTCAGATTTTTTAATATTTACAATATTCAAAAAAATGTCAATAATATTTATTTAATAGTTTAATTCAGACACATTATTTGTTATTATTTTTTTCATAAAAAATATTTTTTAAATATAAATTATTTTCTGCTAAAAATAATTTTATGGAGGTTTGCACCTTTATAAAATAATATACCCATTCAATTTTATCCACTAATTTTTAAAAGTTTTTTTTTTCGTCTAAAATCATCAGTTTAAGAATACTAATATTTTTCAATTTTATCCTTATTTTTATTGAACCTAATAATTATTTCTATAATTTCCTAAAACACCTTTTATAATTTTCCTTTCTCTCTTAAGCAACCCACTTTTGTAATAATAAATTAATGAAAAAAATATTAAAATTGAAGAAATTAAGTGAAAAATAAATAATAATTTAGTTAAATTAAGGAGTATTTTATGAGAAAATATATTGAAATTGATAAAAAAAGAATAGTCAACACTGAAATATTATTATTGATGATCGTCGGGTCTCATTATCATTGGACAAGGCCAGACTCAAGAGAACAGCGCCGGTCCAAAGTTCATGAAACTTTTTTTGTCAATCGGTCTAGCCTTTTTACAGTCTGGTGATGTGACATGAAGGAAGATAGCAAATCCAATTAATTCGCAAGCTTGGTGATGTGACATGAAGGAAGACAGCAAATCCAATTACTTCGCAGTCCTACCCGCACACGCGCCGAAAATTAAACCTGAATGACAGAAATAAATTGCACTGTAGTATAGAAGCCGTTAGGCTTACCAGCAGACAAATGAAAATGAATAAAAAAAGAGAAACTTTTTTCTCTCTATTGAAACTCACACAAAACTACTGTAAATATTATTTTTTTAAATTTCAGAATATCAATTATCAATAAACTAAGATAAGCTTTCATTAAGATCACTACAACATATGCTTAGGTTGATCATTCTAACATTATTCAAATCTTTATGCAAACTAAGACAAGTACTTGCCTTCATTAAGATTTGCCTTCACTGAGACACTGCAAATCTTGGGCTCGAAAAGATAATCCAGAACCACTGAACTTTTGCTCAGTTATTTGGTCAAGGTGAGCTCCCATTTCAGCTGTCAAATAGTTCTTCCAATCACCAACTTTACCTTTCCTAAAGAATGAATTGTTTTCAATTTTGAGAGCTCCTGTTGCAGAGTTCTCTAAGCTATTTCTGTTCACTTCCAAATTGCTTAGAGTCTCAAAGCTGCACAAGTTGACGATTTTTTGCACTAACCCTTGTCTCTCTTCTTCTGCAGAAAAAGGGCAACTCATGAATTCAGCAATTCTTTTGACATAGGAGAAAGGATCATTCATCATATCTTCATATTTCATAAAGAGTATTTTCTCTGGAAATTCAAGACTTGCTTTCCAGGAGCTTTTTTTCAAATTATACCTAAATAAAATTTATTTTTTCAAATCATGCATTTTCGGATCTGTGTGTCAAACCTGAGTGTTCGGCAGTCATACTACCGAACACTCTTGTTCGCGCGGAGCCATTGTTCGACACTAATGGTGTCGAACAACGGCTTCTCCTGCCACGGGAGCAGTTTTATGCTCCCGTGGCGCACTAGGCGTGTTCGGCACCATTGGTGTCGAACACGCCTGACATGTTCCTCCCATTCATGCCCCCTTCTGTAGGGCTACTTACTTGCATATTCATTTTTTTTTTTATTTTATTTCATCTCTCATTACTCTCTCAAAATCGTTCCCTCCAAATACGTCGGAGACTGGCGAGGCACTTGAGCTCCAAACAAACATGTGGAGCTCCTTAGCGTCATGGTTTGCTTTGGAATTCTGTTGCTGAGGCTGCTGCTGTTGCTCCTGTTGCTGCTGCTGAAGATTCTTGGTGTTTTTTGTGGAAACCGTTGAAGAAAATTCCGGATTTGGTGCTGGATAAGATGTTGGCACCGTTTGCGCCGGATAAAACCCGAATCTTGGAGAAGAATTTGTAGCCATTGGAGCACAGTTTTCTTCAAAGTTTGAGGGCCGAGGTGTTGGACCTCTTGAAGATTGTACAGAGTACAAGTCCGCCGGACCAAAATTTGAGAGTTTTCCACCGGGGAATCCCTGCACACCCATCATATTATAGAAGTCGGAAGTGTTAAAATTAGATCCTCTTGGGGTTGGATTTCTTGATGAACTCAAGCTATAAATCTCAGCTCCAGTAAGATTCGAGGGACGAGGAGTCAATCCAGAGAAAGAACCAGGCCCCAAAGATCGCCGCGAAGCATTGGATTTCCTCACCGTCACATGCAGCTTCCCATCATCACCAATCTCAGCATCTGTTTCCAAGAAATCTCTACCGTCTAAAGGCTCCCGTACCGCGCTGTGCAGCGCCACGCGGGGCGCAAAAAGAAGAGTTCGGCACGAACTCTTCTTTTTGCGTGACTGCAGATCCGTCAGGCGTGGAGTGCAGAACACGCCTCCTGTGCCACGGGAGCAGTTGGTGTTCGACACCATTGATGTCGAACACCAGTGTCCGCGTGGCAGTTCGACACCAATGGTGTCGAACAACGGCTCCGCACGGTGTCGAACTTCACTCTGTTTGGTGTCGAACAAGAGTGTTCGGCAGTACACTCAGGTTTGACACACAGGATCCGAAAATATTTTCGGATCCTGCATGATTTGAAAAAATAAATTTTATTTATGTATGATTTGAAAAAAAGCTCGCTTTCCAGTACCCTAAAATATGATCCCACCAAGGTCCACAAGAATTTATTCCTTTGCAAAAATACTGATATGCTGTCTCTAATGGAATGGCTTCCTTGCGTAACTTACACATAAACTGCCAATACGAAATAAACAAATCCTTGGGATCTCTGGAGAGGTAAATGATTTTACACTTCAACTCTACAATATACTTGGGCAAAAGAGTGTAGGGAATGTGTGTGGCAAAAACTGGAAGTTCAGATTCTCTGTTAGCCGAAATTTCAATCCAAGGAATAAAATCGTGTGGGGACTTCGTGAACAATGGATGTGAGGAGAAATCATTGAATCGTGTTCTTGTGAAAGTAGCAAAACACAAGGCTTTAAGCCAAGTGGTGCCAGATTTTGGATTGGTGCAAATGATAATATCAGTAGGTTGGGGTGTGAAGTGTTCATGCACTGACATTATGCTTTCTAGCATAGTTGTACGAAACCAAAAGCCTTGATACTTATGGATGTATTGATCGAGTGGTGGTGCAAAGACATTTGGTTGACGAGGAAGAGTTGAAATTATCTCTCTATATTTTGTAGGGTTTATTGGAGACTCGTTGGTGTTCATGGAAGTAGACAAAATTGCCTCAAGGACCATTCACTTGAAGAACTGTAATGGTCTATTTATAGAGAAAAAAGTTTTAGCAAGCATTTGGCAATTGGTGATATTAATCTCCCAATTCTGCATATTGGGCCACCATGTGAATAAGATGACAAATGCATGAATGGGTGATCCAGGTTGGTAGCAAATTTATGCCATAAGATATAGTTTTCTGCTTTCTCATTATATAAAAATGTTTTTATATTTTAATTTCCTCAATTGAAAAAAATTTTCGTCCAGTTAAATTTATTTTTCAATTTATTTATTGGCTAAAGCAGAAAAAATTTATTTATATTCTAAAATTATCCTTTAAAAAAAAAGAAAAAAAATTTTTAATTTGCAAAGATCTCAAAAGAAAAAAAAGAAAAATATTGAAAATAAAATTTGAATAAGGTAAAACAGTTTATTTTATGGTAAATACAAACGAGATTATTTTAGTTTATCTATTTGAATTAACGAAAAAAATAAATTTAATTTGACGGAAGTTCTTTTCGAGTGACATAATCAAAATATATGAGTATTTTAATATAATTTTAAGATAATATTTTTATTAGTTAGATCATAATACAGAAATGCCAAAATAATTATCTGTCTCAAAGAAAAAATTTAAATATGAGATTTTATTCACTCTCCACACCTTAAATTTGATATTCAGTGGCAAATTTATATTGATCAGCATAAAAAAAATTTTATAGAATTTTTTGTACTAATTTTAATGTTTATAAAATGAAATATTAATTCTTTAAAAAAATATCTCACTAAAATATTTTATCAACAAAATTCGTTAATTCTGAATGTTATATTTGTGTAATTTTTTTTCTTTAAAATATTTTTTTAGCAGTGGGCTGTATGATATTGAAATTCACTTCCAGTTTTTAAGATATCTATTCTGATATTGTTGTAGAGTTTTGTTTATACTTTTATTTCAAAAAGCAATTAAAATATTTATCAAAATTAACCCAATAGCTATAATTAATACAAAATTTTAAATTGAATTAAAATTATAAAAATTTGAAAAAATTTGGAAAATTTTACCATTATGATCCATTAATAAAATAATAATGTTTTAATTCATCAAACTTAAAATTTTTTTTAAAAATAATATTATATTAAATCAAAATTTATTTGACTCTTAATAAAATTATAAAAATTTTATTAATAAAAAAATAAATTAAATTTAGTTGGCTCTGAATAAATACAGGAGATTAATTAAGCTTATTTTCAATACTAGATTATTTAATTTTAAAAAATAAAATCAGTGATATAATTATTAATTTTATTATAATCTAAAAATTAAAATATATTTTATATTTAACAATATTTTGTCATTTTAAAAATAATTACAATAACATATTTATCTTAAATTTATTATGTTTATCTATTGTCGCAAGAAATTATAATCCTTCGTTCGTGCATTAAATTAATAATATTATAAAAATAATTAAAAAAAATTAAAATTATTCACAAACCTGCATTATTATTATTATTATTATTATTTAGTCATGCTTATATGGAAAGTGCAATTAAATTTAAATTTAATAAATTTAAAAAATTATTAATTGACATGATATGACATAACATCACATCACATAACATGACGTGACATGACATGGATAGAACACCCCATGTGAAAAGTGTCTGATATTATCAGCTAAAAAACAGAACAAATAATTTTATATCTGTCGACTCTGCATTATGCTGATATTTTTTAAAATAAATTAGTTTACAATTTAGCCAAATTTTTAATTTTATAGAGCTGTAAATATAAGAGAAATTATAATTATTTTTTCAGGAAAATGTATTTATTTTCTATAACAACTGAAATAAGTTTAAATTAAAATAGATAATTATAAAATAAGTAATGAAATGGAATTTAGGCTTCAATCTTTTTATTAAAAACATTTTTAAGAAAGTATTTTCAGATTTTTTAATATTTACAATATTAAAAAAAAGTCAATAATATTTATTTAACAGGTAAGTGTTAATAATTCAGACACATTATTTGTTATTATTTTTTTCATAAAAATTTTTTTTTATACCTTTATATAATAATATACCCATTCAATTTTATCCATAATTTTTAAAAGATTTTTTTTTTCGTCTAAAATCATCAGTTTAAGAATACTAATATTTTTCAATTTTATCCTTATTTTTATTGAACCTAATAATTATTTCTATAATTTCCTAAAACACATTTTATAATTTTCCTTTCTCTCTTAAGCAACCCACTTTTCTAATAATAAATTAATGAAATAAAATATTAAAATTGAAGAAAGTAAGTCAAAAATAAATAATAATTTAATTAAATTAAGAGTATTATACGAGAAAATATATTGAAATTGATGAGAAAAGAGTAGTCAATATAAAATTATTATTGATGATCGCCGAATCTCATCATCACTGGACAAGACCGAATTCAAGAGGACAGCGCCGGTCCAAAGCCCATGAAGCTTTTTTTGTCGATTGGTTCAGCCTCTTCGACTCTAATTCAGACATGCGTGATAGACTGGTCATCCGCGAGGGTTCAGTAAAAAGAAGCTCGTGATGATGTGATATGAAGGAGGACAGCAAGCCCGCGCCAGGGGAATTAAATGACCGTCTGGCGTAGAGAGAAATTCGGACGCATCCATACGTACGGACGTGAATGACAGGGACATATGGTACTGTAGCAAAGAAGTTATTAGATGTCACTAGCAGACAAATGGAAAGAAAGAAAAGGGAGAAATGTTTTCCTCCCCAATGAAACTAGCAGATAAATGAAATGGAATAAAAGGAGAGAAACTTCTTCCTCCCCATCGAAACTCACACAAAACTACTTTAAATCGTATTTTTTTTAAACTCAGGACATCAATGATCAATAAACTAAGATAAGCTTTCATTAAGATCACTACAACATATGCTTAGGTTGATCATTCTAACATTATTCAAATCTTTATGCAAACTAAGACAAGTACTTGCCTTCATTAAGATTTGCCTTCACTGAGACACTGCAAATCTTGGGCTTGAAAAGATAATCCAGAACCACTGAACTTTTGCTCAGTTATTTGGTCAAGGTGAGCTCCCATTTCAGCTGTCAAATAGTTCTTCCAATCACCAACTTTACCTTTCCTAAAGAATGCATTGTTTTCAATTTTGAGAGCTCCTGTTGCAGAGTTCTCTAAGCTATTTCTGTTCACTTCCAAATTGCTTAGAGTCTCAAAGCTGCACAAGTTGACAATTTTTTGCACTAACCCTTGTCTCTCTTCTTCTGCAGAGAAAGGAAAATCCAAGAATTCAGCCAATCTTTTGACGTAGGAGCAAGTATCATTCATTAGATCTTCATATTTTATAAAGAGTATTCTCTCTGGAAATTCAAGGCTTGCTTTCCAGTATCCTAAAATATGATCCCAACAAGGTCCATAAATATTTATTCCTTTGCAAAAATACTGATATGCTGTCTCCAAGGGAATGGCTTCCTTACGTAACTTGCAAACAAACTGCCAAATCGAAATAAACAAATCCTTAGGATCTCTTGAGAGATAAACAATTTTACACTTGGATTCTACAATAGATTTGGGCAAGGAAGTATAGGGAATGTGTGTAGCAAAAAGTGAAAGTTCAGAGTTTCTCTGAACGGAAATTTCAATCCAAGGAACAATGTCATGTGGCGACTTGGTGAACAGTGGATTTGAGGAGAAATCGTTGAACTGTGTTCTTGTCAAAATGGCAGAACACAAGGCTTTGAGCCAAGTGGTTCCACATTTTGGATGGGTGCAAATGATAATATCATTAGGTTGAGGTATGAAGTTTTCCTGCACTGACATGATGTTTTCCAGCAAACTTGTACGGAACCAAAAGCCTTGGTATTCATGGATGTATTGATCGAGTAGTGGCCCAAAGACATTTTCTTGACGAGGAAGGGTTGAAATGATATCATTATATTTTGTATGGTTCATTGGAGACTCAACGGTGTTCATCGGAGCAAACAACTTAGCCTGAAGAACTCAAATGGGTTACAATCTATTATATAGAAAAAGCTGTAAGCACCAAATTCTGGCAATTAGTGATATTAATTCTCCAATTGTACATATTGGACCACCATGTGAATAGGATGATAAATGCATGAATGAGAGAACAATGTTGATAAAATGTTATACCACAAATTGAGAAGATTTTTCTTTTATTTGAATGAGATATGATAACTGTCGGATTTTTAACATCTGGATTTTTGATATTCGAATTGAGGCCCAATCTTGGAGAAATAAACAGTTTCAAAATTCCATAGAACTCATTAAGCAGGCCGACCCATCAGCGCGTCATCTAGGCTATAACCAAAGCAGGCCGGACTGAGCTAAGGCTTGGACCCATCAGAAGAGAGTCTAGCTCGTGTGATGTGACAAGAAGATAGAAAAGCACCACGACCCTATCAGCATATGCGTCAGAAGATAATTAAATAACCGCCTACATGACAAGAACAGGTGGTACTGTATGGCAGTTATGATTCTTACATACCAAACTAATATATACTTGTAAATTCTATTTTCTATGAGATCTCAAAACATTAATATATAAAGGCGAGTATAATAAATAAACTATACCATAAGAGTTTGTTTCCTCTTTCTTATCACGAAAACCAGACTAAATACATTTGAAAATTCAAACTCGAAATCTCATCCACTCTTTATATTTTAAAAATAAAAAAGATTAACCAAATTACCCCTTATCGGCTTCTATAAGCATAATTTTGGTAGTTAATAAGGTTTATAGAATTGCTTACATATTCATTACTTACATGTTTTATTCTTTAATATCATAAAAATGTATATATAAATTTATATAATTATATTAGAAAAAAAAATTATTCATTTGAATATTGATATGCATAAAAGAATTTATTGTATAAATTTTTTTAACTAATTTTAATGGTTAAGAAATAAAATAATTATCTTTTAAATTTGACTTACTAAAATAATTTATCGACCAAATTCATAAAATTTGAAAATTATGTTCGTATAAAATATTTTTAAAAAAAATATTTTTACTTTTATTAATGAACTGTAATTCATTGATATTGAAATTATTTATAAAACTTTTTTATATCAATTTTGAGCTGTAGTCGGAATTGTTTGTAATTTTTTTTCTTTATTCCAATTTAACATTTCCAACAACAATTTTTAAACTAAAAATTTCAATAATTTTATTTTAATACATAGCTCGATAAAAAAAATGTTTTTTAAACATTCCCAATCATTTTAGTTTAATTCCTTTAATCATATATTATTAGAGTTGATAATAATATTAACATATTTACTAATTTGTAGTTGAAAT
Organism: Manihot esculenta; assembly: GCF_001659605.2. Lineage (NCBI taxonomy): Eukaryota > Viridiplantae > Streptophyta > Magnoliopsida > Malpighiales > Euphorbiaceae > Manihot > Manihot esculenta. The sequence continues at coordinate 7,591,314 of NC_035167.2, read as the reverse complement.
TTATACATATAAATTTTATATAATTATTTTAAAATGATATATACATATAATTGTGTTAAAGAGTTTTTTTTAATACATTTCTAAATAGATTTTATATTTTAATTTATAATAAAAAAATTTATATTTTCATATTGTTAGCAAAATAATTTTTTTCTTTTAATACCCTTAAATATTATTGATAAATTATAATTTACTTTTTAATATTTAGTGAAAGTTATATTTTAATTATATTTTTTAAATTTAGTTTTCAAATTATATTTAATTAATAAATTATTCTCTTAATTTAAACTTTATACTTTTAATTAAAATTTATCTTTATAATTTTATAAATTAGTCCTTAAATATTATAATTTAATAATTCTTATATTTATAAATTAATATTTTTTATTAAATCTTAATATCCCATATTTGAAAAACAATAAAGTAAAAAAAAAGTAAAAAAATCTATTATTTCTTAAAATTAAATAAAAAATAAATCATTAAGAAGAAAAAAGTTAGAGGAAAAAAAATTTCTTGATTAATTTTTATTTTATTAATTAAATATAAAATATTAAATTTAATAAATATGAAAATTAGCTTATAAAAATATAAGCATTTATTTCTGAGTAATTATGATATTTAAATATCAATTTATAAGAATATAGGGAGAAATAAGAATTAAAGAGACTATTTTATTATAAAATAAAATTTTATAATTAAATTTAGAAATATATAGCATAAAATATATATTTTATAAAATTTTAATGATTAAAATACAATTTACTTTAATTAAAATGATTGATTTTTAAATTCTATATCAGCATTTATTAATTGTATTGAAGAGAAAAAGATTGAAATTACATAATTTCTTTTATTATAAATTAAATTATAAAATTTTATTTAAAAAAACGCTAAACCATGGTAATTTTTATGATTATCCTTTTATAAATTTGTAAACTTTTTATAAATGGGAAGAATCATTATAAAGTTTTTGAATTTTAGGGAATTAACTAATTTTTTTTAAAAATAATTAAAAATATTTTTTTATTATATTTTAAAGCCCAAATATATTTTCGTAAAAATTAGTAGCTTAAAATTAAAAATATTATAAGGAGTTCAAAATTATTGTTTTATAATTTTTTAAAATGTTTAACTAATTAAAATTAATATTTTACATGTTGAAAAAATAAATTAAAAATAAAAGAAATTACTAAAAATCACTACTTTCTGAAGTCATTTACGCTGTCCACTTAATAGATATTTATCTTCACTATAATTTATTTTTTTGAAAAAAAAAAGAATTTTACGTTTTTAAAGTATGTTAAAAATTCGTACATTTTTATTTTATTAAACCGAAAATCTTTCTATATAAAAATAATAATTTTAATAATGTATAAAAACAAAATTATTTATTTCTACAAAATCTTGTGATGTGAATATTAATTTTAATATAATGTAAAATATAATATATATTATATGTTTTAAAATATTTTATTATTTTAAAAATAATAAATCACTCACAACTTTAATCGAATTTTAAATTTTATTATGCCGATCTCCGATTTTCGATTTTAATTTTTAAAAAAATAATGACAATAACCTATTTGTCTTAAATTCACTGTCCTCGTCCATGTCCATTGCGTGTGAACAAGATCTGATTTGATTCGATGAAACTGACGGACATCACATGCATGATTGCAGGCTAATAATTTATTTGATTAGAAGTCTGATAAATTTCAATGAATAATTTAGGTAAATTAAGAAATACTTTTCTAATTGGCGTGTAAAAATTTTAAATGATGAATAAAGTAGATATGGGTAGTACTAGATAAGATTCCATATCTTTCCAATCTCATGAATAAGTTAGACTTAGTAGTGCAATTATTTGGATGGAAAATTAATTGCCCCTACTGTGTGTATTCGATCCGATTTAAAATTAAATTGAATTGAATAAATTAAAAATTAAAATTTTAGTATTTATAAAAATTAAATCGAAGTGATTTTGATCAGAAATTAAATTGAACTGATCTGATCTAATTTGATTCGATTCAATTCGGTTTGATTAGTTTCGATTTTTAATAATTTTTTTATTTTTTATTTTTTATTTTTAATATTTTAAAATTTAATTAAAATATTTTAATCTTAATATGATTTAATTTCTTTATATTATTGAAAATAACATATTATTACTAATCGGTTCGATTTTTTTAATTTTTTTTATTAAAATCGAACCAAATTGAAATAACTGAAATTTTTAAAATTAAAAATCGAATCGAATTGAATTAAATAAAAAACGAAATTGAATTTTTAAATTAATTCGATTTGATCAATTTTTTCGATTTGAACTGAATACTGCTCACCTCTAACCATGATAAATTATAAAATATTAGCCATATAAATTTTAGTAATTTTAGAGTCCCTTGTCCATTTCAAAATATATAAAAAAAAAATCTCTTTCTTTGAAAAAAACATTTTAGTATTTGAAAAATATTTTGTCTGAAATATATTTTTTTAAAGTAAAATGTGTTAATTAATTTATATATAAATATTTTAATAAAAATATCAATATGTGTAAAATAATTTTTTTTGTTTTTTAAAAAGGAATTGAAAATTGATGAAATAAATATTACCAAGATTATATTTATAAATGCAATGATTTTTCTTCTTAAAATATAAATTTTTTTTAAATGATTTATTTTTTTAATTAAAAAATATTTTTTCTTTACTAAATTTATTGAGAGCTTTAGACGGTAGAAAATATAAAAATTATTTTGTTGCAAAATATTATTTTAAAATACATGAAGCCTAAATTATAAATATTACTGCTATAAAAGAAAAATTCTTGTAGGTATTCCGATATATACACTCATTTAATTTAAAATTTATATATTATTTAAATTATAATAAATCTAATTAGTTTAATTTAAAACTAACATTTAAAAATTAGTTTGCAACTAGCATATTCGATTTAAATATAAAATCGATTGAATTAAATTAATTTTTTATTTATTTTAATTTAATTCAATTTTTAATTTTAAAAATTTTAATTATTTAAATTTGATTTAATTTTTATTAAAAAAATAAAAAAAATAAACTACTGATAATAATATATTATTTTTGATAATATGATGAGATTAAACCATAATTAATATTGAATTATTTTAATTAAATTTTAAAATATTAAAAATAAAATATAAAAAATAAAAAAACTTATTAAAAAATTTAATAAATTAAATCAGATCGAATCAAATTGATTCAGTTCGATTAAATTTCTATTCAAAATCAATTCGGTTAATTTTTATAAATATTAAAAAACTTAATCGATTAAATTAAATCGAATCAAATTGATTCGGTTCTATTAAATTTCTATTCAAGATCAATTCGATTAGTTTTTATAAATAGTAAAATTTTAATTTTTAATTTATTCAATTTGGTTCAATTTTAAATCAAATCAATCAAATTTTTGCAACTATTTACAACCATAATGCAAGTTAATCCAATTTATCTCATTCATGATTAACTATTAGTTTTTTATAAAATAAATAATGTAACGAAACTTAACAAGTCACCGTCTATTTCAAAAAATAATTTTTAAAAAATTTATACATCTTTTGATATTTATAATATTTAGAAAAATAAGTTTTTTTTTAAGAAATTAATTTGCTATTTTGAAAAAATATGAAGTTTTTTTTATATTTTTAATAATATTATATATAATATTATCATTATCTTCTATTTTTTAATATTGCAATTAAATAATAAAAATAAGTTGGTTTTTTTTATAAAAATACTTTTGTGAAAATATTTTTTTATATATAAATTTAAAAAATTTTAAAAGTTTCAAGATTTTAATTTTGAGTAAGACTTCTCTAACGTTTATATAGAAATATTTTGGACAAGTGAACAAACTTATTTTTTAAGTAATTATTAATTGTAAAATATCCATCAAATATATTAATTAAAATAATGATATAATTAGCAAAATAAAAATGTTATTTATTTATAATTAAGCCACACCATTACTAATCATATATGGTTTTTCATATTTATATTTTAAATTTAAAATGTGTGATAATATTGTAAATTCTTTTATATTTGATTTAATTTTAATCGTTAGATTCGATCAATTTTAATATTTTTTTCTAATTTATGTGTAATATCACATAAATTATTATTTTAAAGTTTTATTAAATTAAAATTTTAAATATCTACATTAATTTATAATTTGATAGACAATAATGAATTATGGAGTTTAAGATGCAATAATGATGCTCTCTCTTCGTAAGTCTTGGGTTTCACGTTTTTCGTTCAAAGTCTAGGGTTTTCCTAGGATTTTTGCATTTTTCTTCTCCCATGGCGGATAATTTACAGCATCTTTCCTTATCTGATGAGGAGGATCAAGCCCTAGAGGTTGTACCCTTGGTGGATACTTCCTTTTTTTCCTATAATCTGTGCTTTGTGGGTATGTTTTTGACATATAGTAGGATCAATTTTAATTCAATGCGGGACGTTCTTACTGAGCTTTGGCATCCTCTTGGAGGAGTTAGTATTACTGATCTTGGTGCTAAAAGATTTTTGTTTCGGTTCTATACCCCTGTTGATTTTGAACGTGTTTGGAATGGAACTCCTTGGCTTTTCAATAATCATCTCTTGATTTTACACCCTTTTCAACCTGGGGAGGTTCCATTATTGGTCCCTTTAATTTACATTAGTGAATGGGTTCAGATTCATGACCTCAAAGCGAGATTTTTTTCTGAATCAGTGGCACGTTCCTTGGCTAATTTTATTGGGGATTACCTGGACCATGATTTGACCAGGGTTTCTACTGTTGAATCGGAATCTTATGTTAGGGTTCGTGTCAGGATGGATGTGAGGAATCCTCTGAAAAGGCGTCGTCGACTAGTTGCCCCTGATGGTACCTCTTTCTTTGCCCGTTTTGCTTATGAACACTTTTAGGTTTTTTATTTTCTGTGTGGACAGTTGGGCCATACAGATTCTTTTTGTGACCTTTTGCTCCATTATAAGAAGGAGTCTTTGACGCCTCAATGGGGTCCTGAGTTAAAAGCTGTTCAGCATAGGTACCAACGTCCAACTAGCTCTTGGCTGCGGTTTGAAAATTTGAGTTTACATTCACAGGCTCCTGCTTCTGGTGGGAACTCTTCTTTCCAGAACCAGTTGCCTTCACAGGTTTTCCTTAATTCTTTTTTGGGAGCGCTTGCTACCGATGGTGAAAATGATTTTAATGCTAGTTCTATGGAGACTGATTGTAATGGGGATAAGCAGGATGCAAGAGAGAATGATCCTTTATACAAACCTGATGATGGTAAGAAGCGTCAACGGGTTGTTTCTACTGGCATTATTTCTGATACTATGGATTCAAGGTCAGGCTCTTCTTCTCTATCGGCCGAACCCGCTGAGCGGGTCGCCCGTCAACAATGAAGATAATTTGCTGGAATTGCCGAGGTGTGGGCAATCCTCAGGCAGTAAATGCTATGGTGGATATTATACAGTATTATAAACTATCTATTCTTTTTCTTATGGAAACAAAAGCTAATGGTATAAGGATGGAACAAATAAAGTCTTTATTACGTTTTTCTCATTGTTTTTCTGTTGATTGTGTTGGCATTGGGGGTGGTCTCTCTCTTATGTGGAAAGATGATGTTAAGCTAGCCATTATAGGTTATTGCTCTAATTTTATTGATTCTACAATTGGGGACGATTCTGATTGTTGGAGGTTTACTGGGTTCTATAGTTGCCCTGAGTCGGGTCGTCGCCCTGAGTCGGGTCGTCGCCGAACTTCGTGGAATTTGTTGAGGGCTTTGGCTGATAGGAGTCAGCTTCCTTGGTTATGTAGTGGTGACTATAATGATATTGCTGATCCGTTGAAAAAAGTTGGTGGTCCTCTTCGTTGTATTTCTTTGATTAATGGGTTTCGTAATGCTCTTGCTGATGCCAATTTAAATGATATTTAGGCTGTGGGGTCTTTTTTGTCTTATACATATAGAGAGGGTACTGATCAGTATTCGAAGGAGAGGTTGGATTGTGCTTGTTCTAATGCAACCTGGGATGCTCGTTTTCCTGATGCGATTTCGTCTAATTTAGTTGCTCCAGTTTCTGATCATACTCCTTTATTGATTGAAACTGTTGGAACTCAAGTTAGGGAGGCTAATCGACGATTTCGTTTTGACAATTCATGGCTTGAGGATGATGAGTTAGGGGAAGTGGTTTTGATGTCTTGGCAGCAAGGTTTGGGGTTGGATTTTATTCAACGTAAAGACTAGCTTGTGAAGCGTGTTCAGTATTGGGGGAAGAATAGAAACCGCATGCGTTGGCTTCAAAAAGAACGAATTAAGAAGAGATTGGGGGAGTGTTCTAAATTGCTTGATACAAGGGCAGTGCGGCAACTGAAGGATGTCTGGAATCAAATTTTGGCAGAGGAGGATATTTGTAATACCCGGCTAGATTCCGGCATCGGAATCCCTACCTTCCGGCGGAATCTCCGTTGAAATCTGGAATTTTGATGATGCCAGAGTCTTCTTGAGGGGTAAAATGTGTTTCTAAAATGTTTTTACTGATTTAATGGTTTTAAATGAAAAAGGATTGAGTTTTGAAAAGAAAAGACCAAGGAGGCATTTGCCAGGTTCGGCCGCCGAAAGTGAAGTTCGGCCGCCGAACATGGGAAGGTTTCGGGAGTGCCTTTGGCCTCCGAAAGCCTTGTTTGAATGAACCAAGGTTCGGCCGCCGAACCTCAAGTTCGGCCGCCGAACATGCATGAGTTTAGGGGGCACGTTAGGCTGCCGAAGGTGGTTTAGCAGGCCAACTATAAAGGGCCCTCAGATCGGAAATGGGCGAGTTTTCTCCCCATTCTCGAGCTCAGGTGAGTTTTGGTCCTCCTTTGGTCGTTTTCATATTTTCTTTACCCATTCCTCAAGTTTTTCATGAGATCTACCCTTGCTTTGAAGTTTTGAAGCCCAAATAGAAGTTTTGGAGCTTGGAGGCTTTTGGAGCTTGGATCCTCCACACCTCCGAGTTAGGGATCGCACTACCCCTCGATCTTCAAGAGGTAGTGTAGATCCTCGCTTTCCTAGTATTTTACTGAAGTTTTAAGTAAGTTTAATGATGTTTTGATGGTTGAGTATGGGTAGATATGCATGTTAGGGTTTATGTGGGTTTTGTGCCCAATGTGTGTCCTTGTGATGTTGTGTTGAAAGTTTGAGCTAGTTTATGCATGTGGGAGAGTGTATGCATGATTGGGAAAGAGCAAGTGAGAGTATGGGTGGTTTTGATGGTTTTGGCCTATGTGGGTCATAAGCTATCTATGTATGCTTTTGATGTTGTTTTTTTGGAGTTTAATCAAGTTGTTAAGCTCCTTTGTGCATGGTTAAGAGTTTGTGCATGTGTTGAGAAGTTGGGTGCTTGTTTTGGGGTGTTTGAAATGGTTTGGGAGGCTGTTGGTGCATGAGGCTGAGTTCTGGACGAACTCAGGTTCGGCTGCCGAAGGTGGTTTCGGCCGCCGAACCTGCCTATGGATGCATGGATTGGCCGCCAAACCTTGCCCCCGAAAGTTGTGTTTCGAAGCTGGAGCAGACTTTCAGCCGCCGAAGGTGATGTTCGACCGCCGAAAGTGCTTGACTTTCGTCTTTGGAGTGAGGGTTCGGCCGCCGAACTTGTCGCCGAACCTACATGACTTTCGTCTCTGGAAGGGACCTTCGGCCACCGAAAGTGCCCTGTCCAGCCTTTTCTTGGGTGTTTTCTATGCATGTTTAAGTGATGTTTTAGGGGGTTTTTGGATAGTTGTTTATGAGTTGTTTAGAGTATGTTTGGCACCTCACTCGAGTCCACCTGTGTAGGATCGGACCTAAGGAACCGAGGTGTTTAGCAGTGTCAGCCGTTTCAGTGTCGGCCCAGAGCTAGTCAAAGGTGAGTGGAACTGAACCTTATGTTTTAAAATAATTTAAATGTTAAGCATGTTCATGCATCATGATTACCATGTTATGTAATAGGTTGTTTGCATTAGAATTCACGAATATGGTGCATTGCATAATACGATGAAAGTGATATGGATGAATCTTGAATGATCCTCTAGCCCTCAGTACGATATGATATGATATGGTATGACATGGTATGATATGAGATAGAAAGACCAGGTCGCTCCTGGCACTATGTTATATGTAAGCGAACACTAGGTGAGGCCTAATCGCCCCTGGTGTAGTTGGACATGTTATGATATGAGTTAAGTAAGCGAATACTAGGTGTGGCCTCATCGCCCCTGGTATAGTTGGACATATTACGATATGTAGAGGGCTATTGGTGACAAATTCATCCTTGATGTGATATGTTTGTGATGTGATGCATTCCATGATAGCATACTTTAAATGAACTATTTTTCTTGTATGGTTTCCGCTCACTGGGCTTTTATAGCTCACCCCTCTCCCCTAACCCCAGGTTTGCAGGGTCGGAGATAGTTCAGGAAGTCACCAAGCTATGGCTATGGTTTTGATGTGTAATAGAATAGTAGTGGACATGATGTAATGTAAGTCTATGTAATGATGTAAAAGAGTTGTTTTGTAAATGATATTATGTAATATGTTCAGAGTTATAGTATTGTGCTTGGCCCGAGTTGGATAATCCCTTTGTGCATGAGTTTTATTTTTATGTTGAGGTATGTGTTGGACCGAGTTGACATAGGGTATGCTGACCCTAGGGGTTCTATGAGTTCAGTCATAGTGCATACACAGGTCAAGCTGGTGAAAGGTAAAATTTTAAATGTCTCATGGAAATGTTTGTTCATGTTTGGGATTATACCGACTGTACAGGATGCATGGTAGGCTTGCTACGGGTCCCGGCGGCCTTATGCCGATCTGGATCCTAGCGCCGGTAGCGGTCCAGTTTTCGTATCGTTACAGAATGGTATCAGAGCCCTAGGTTCACATGGTCGGACCTATAATGTGTCGGGCTTATAGAGGTGATAGAAGGGCAAGCACAATAGGAAGATCATATCCACTAGGATAGGATAAAGAGTCTTGTCTTGAATAATGATGTGAAATGCCATGATTTTATGCATGTGCATTAATGATATGCTATGTGTGTGATGCGGGTTCATGTGTTTGCACATGAACCATTTGATGCTAATGTTTATGTGATATGTTATGTTTTCAGAAGTTAAGATGAGAGGAACTCGTTGATCTGCTAGATTGACTGGAGCTCCGCCAGAGAATGAGGGCATGGATGCCCATTCCCCTGCTCTGCAGAGGGCAAGATCTTGTAGGACAATCAGGGAAGGTGTAACGACCCGAAAATCGGACCGCTACTGGGGCTAGGATCCAGGTCGGCTTAAGGCCGCCGGGACCCGTAGCAAGCCTAACATGCATCCTGTGAACCTGATTAATCCCATACATGATCAACAACATACATAAAAATTAAAACTTTTCTTTTATTCATTCTCTCATACACCAACTCAACCTGTGCATGCACTGAACATAAACATAATCATAAACATTGGCCCCTCTGTGGGACCTCATCAATGCCCCCAATGGGTGGCATAATATGTGTTGAGTTGGTTAAACATAATCATCATAAAACATCTGATATCATGTATTAAAAGGGATAACAACATACTATGGTCAAGCACACTTCTAACATCCTTACATTACATATCTATACTGTACTTTTACATTTCATCATTCTACAAATTCGTCATGTCCACATTCTAGCTATTACATACACAAGACTTCATTACTCTTGCTGACCTCCTAGTCTACCCTGTACTTGCAAGCCTGGGGGTTAAGGGGAAAAGGGGTGAGCTACAAGAGCCCAGTTAGTAGAATCATAAAGCATTTAAAACACATGCTATCATGGAATGCATCACATCACAACTAATCATATCAAGGATGAACTTGTCACCATTTAGCCCTCTACATAATCCAATCATGCCAAGGGCGTAGTGCAGGCCACACCTGGTCTTTCTCTTATACATAACATAACATACATAACCAATAGTGCCGGGGGCGTAGTGCAGGCCACATCCGGTCTTTCTCTTACATAGTGCCAGGGGCGTAGTGCAGGCCACACCTGGACTTCCATATCATATCATCACGTCATAACATAGGAGGGCTAATGGATCATTCAACATTCATCCACATCAACAACATATTATGCAGTGCAACATATTCGTGATTTCTAATGCAAACAACCTAAAATATCACATGGCATCCGTGATGCATGAACATGCTCAAAACTGATTTATTTTCTTGAAACATAAAGAATTATTCTACTCACCTTTGGCTAGCTCTGACACTGACTGAAGCAGCTGACTCACTGCTGAGGTCCTCGGTTCCTCGGGTCCGAACCTACATAGGTGGACTCAAATGAGGACCAACATACTATAACATGACTCTGGAAACATCCCCCAAAAACCCTCTAAAACACCTCAAAACATCCATGCAAGAACATGCAAAGGAAGGCTGGACAGGGCACTTTCGGCGGCAGGTTCGGCGGCCGAAAGTTCCTCCAAAGCCGAAAGTCAGGCAGGTTCGGCGGCCGAAACTCCCAGACAGAGGCGAAACTCATACATGTTCGGCGGCACTTTCGGCGGCTGAAACTCCCAGACAGAGACGAAAGTCTCCTTTCGGGGGCAAGTTTCGGCAGCCGAAGGCTGCTTCCACAAGCATGTTCGGCGGCCGAAAGTTCCTTCGGCTGCCGAACCTGGTTTCTCCTTTAGTGGCAGAAACTCAGCTCTCCTATGCATATACGCCTCCAAAACTTTCCAAACATGCATAAACCTATTCTACAACACACATACACAATCATACCAGCTCCTAGGGGCATCAAACTATCCTAAGCCCCATCTACAACACATCAAACATGCATTGGCAAGCCACATTGATAAAAAACTCAACATAACTCAAAAATCTAACTATGAGCTAAACATGCATTCTACCCCATAGATCTTCATAAAACTGACTTAAAACATGCAATGAGCTTAAGATTGGCTCTTACCTCTTGAAGATCGAGAGAGAGACGACCTAATCTTGGAGATGGGAGATTTTCAACTTCCTTGGGTCTCCAAGCTCAAAACTTGCTCAAAACTTGAAAATCTTCAAAACAAGATGAAAACTTGTGAAAATCGTGAAAGATTTGAAGGAAGAACTCAAAGATTGGTGAGGGACGGCAGAGAGCTCACCTTGGCCGAAAATGAGGAGAAAAGCTCGCCCATTTCTGCTAAGGGACCCTTTTATAGTGGCTGGTCAGGCCACGTTCGGGGGACGAACGTGCCTCCGCATGCATACCATGTTCGGCGGCCGAACTTGAGGTTCGGCGGCCGAACCTGGACTTCCCTCACTTATGCCTTCGGGGGCCTAAGGCACACCCGAAATGCCTGCATGTTCGGCGGCCGAACTTGAGGTTCGGCGGCCGAACCTGGGTTTTCCTCCAAGGTTGTTTTCATGCAAAAACTCATTTCCATCTTGCTTAAAACCATAAAACACATTAAAACATTTTATGAAAACATGGTTTTACCCTTCTAAAGGTCTCAGACATCCGAAATTCCACCGGACGGTAGGAATTTCGATACTGGAGTCTAGTCAGGTATTACAAAAGGTACATCAAGGGACCCTAGAAGGTCTTTTGATGCAGGTCGGAGGAGATCAGTTCAGGGTGATATGTCAGCGGATGTCATGGAAACAGAGGAGGATAATCAGAGAAGAGATAGCAATTTGGGCATGAGTATGTCAGAAGAGGATATGGGAGAGTCCCAAGGAGGCACTCAGGCCTCGGGCTTTATTCCACCACAGTATCCACCCTATCCGCAAGGGCCAGAGTATCCGATGGGAGGTACATCGGATTTCTTTAGCTATAACCCATATCCCACCTTTATGCCCTATCCTCCCTTTTACCCACAGTACCCCATGTTTCCACCCTCATCCTTTTACCCAGGTCCAGCAAACCCTAACCCAGAGAATGCTGCACCTCCTCCTCCACCAGCAGAACCAATAGTCCCTGATGTCCAGATACCCAAACCTGGTTCATCAGTTGGGGGTAAAGTAAAGATGACAGATTACCTTAAGTTGTATGCCCCCAAGTTTGAATCAGGTGATGACCCTTTTGAGTACCTCAGGACGGTGAAGATGATAACTGATGAGTTGGGAGCAAGTGATCGTAGAGCCATTCAGATGGCGGGGTTCACATTGAAATGCAAGAAGGCAAGGGAATGGTTCAAAAACTATATGGACCCAAGGTTGGAAAGCTTATCCTAGGAGCAGTTTGCCAATGAGTTTGCAGGATGGGCATTTCCAGATAGTTCCAGAGAACTGAAGATGATTGAGTTTGAGCAACTAAGGCAGACGAAAGAGATGAGCGTAGATGAGTTTACGGACAGGTTCCTGGAGTTGTTGCCGTTTGCAGGACAAGGTCTTGACACAGACCTGAAGAAGTCTAGGAGATATGTGATGAAGCTTCACTCCAAGTATTCCTCGTTGATTCAATCAGCAGAAAGGGAGAGTTTCCATGCTATAGTGGATATGGCACGGAAAATGGAGGCTAGTGCCATCATTCAAGGGACAGTTAAACAGTACGTGGCACAGTCTTCGGGTTCCAAAATCCCGGTGACAAGTGATGTTAATCTCTCCCCTCTGAGCGAGGCTGTCACAAAAAGTAAGAAAGGAGGCAGAGGCCTCAGAAGATCGAAGAAGAGCAAGTTCTGGGATCAGATAAAGTCTGGTCTGGGTTTAGGTGATGGTTCGAGCTCTGGTTCGGGTAACTCCAGATATATGCGGTGCGGTAGGCCGCACAACGGAGTCTGTTTGATTGGGACAACGGCATGCTTCGAGTGCGGACAGGAGGGGCACATAGCACGTGAGTGTCCCACTGCGACCTTGTTGGCACAGTCACAGCAAACAATTTCAGGCAGTGTAGCTCACCCAGTAGCTCCATCCATGGCGCAGGGCAGAGGCAGAGGAAGAGGGATAGCTCCTTCTTCAGCAGGTTTCCCAAGTGAAGGTCCATCAGCTCCAGCACGGATCTTCACTATGACCCAGCAGGAGGCTAACACATCGAACCCGATGGGATCAGGTAATCTCACTCTGGTATGTTATGATGTGTATGTTTTATGAACCCTGATGTTTCTCTTTCTTTGTTTGCTTTGTGAGCCTTTGTGAGGTTGGGCTTGATAGCTTGTGGGTTAGAGTATCCCCTTTGGGTCGGTGGACCCAAGTGTGATCCATCAGTGGCGGAGTCAGTCTGCCGGTATAGTTCAGAGTATGTTGTGAGTAGATGCCTTCCAGCTGACCTAGCGGTTCTAGATTTGACTGTTTGACGTCATTCTAGGGTTGGATTGGTTCTTCTACTAGTGGTACTACCTAAGTCTGCAAAGACAAGGTAGTCAAGTTCAGAGGTCAGGATGGATCAGAGGTAGTCCTTAGAAGGAACAGAGTAGGGATACTTAGAGGTTTGTTATCGGCCCTATAGGCTCGTAGGTTGCTCAGGAGAGGTTGTCGGGGGTTTCTAGTTTTTGTGAGAGTGTTTAGCAGTCAAGTCAGGGAGCCCACCTCAGTGCCCGTAGTCAGAGAAGTTCTTAGATGTTTTCCCATATGAATTCCCAGGACTACCACCTGTCAGGGAGATAGAGTTCAAAATAGAAGTAATGCATGGGATTGGACCAATCTCTATCCCTCCCCACAAGATGGTATCAACAGAGTTAAAGGAGTTGTACGAGCAGTTGTAAGGATTGGTAGACAAGGGTTTCATCCGATTGAGTACCTTGCCCTGCGATGCTCGAATGTTGGTTATGAAAGTGAAAGATGGATCCCTAGGACTTTGTATCGACTACGGGTCGTTGAACAAAGTCACTACCCAGAACAAGTAGTTGTTACCTTGGATCGACGATCTATTTTAAACCAGCTAGCAGGAGCTGGTTGCCTTTCCAAGATAGATCTGGAGTCCAGGTACCATCAGTTAAGAGCAAGGAAGAAGATGTACGGAGAGCGGTGTTTAGAATCAGATATGGGCACTATGAGTTCCTAGGAATGTCGTTCGGGTTAATGAACGCCCCTACAACATTCATGGATCTCATAAGCAGAATTTTAGTCAGCTTCTGGATCACTCCGTTATTGTCTTCATTGATGGTACCTCGGTGAGTTCCAGAGATACAGAAGGGTATGCCCATTATCTGAGGTCAGGATTGCAGATCCTGAGAGAACATAGCTTGGATGCCCAGTTCTCCAAATGTGAGTTCCGGTCAAGGAGCATATCTTTCTTGGGTCATGGTCTGTCGAAAAAAAGAAAAGTGAGGTAGACCCGAGAAAGTTGAAGTTGTAGCTGACTAGCCCAGGCCCATTGTAGTGACGTAGATCAAGAGCTTTTTCGGGTTGGGCAGGTTACCTACTGGAGGTTCATCTAGAACTTCTTTAGAGTTGCCGCTCCTATGGCCAGATAGATCAGGAAGAACCAGAGGGTTGTATGGTCTACTCAGCGTGAAGAAAGCTTTGAAGAGTCGAAGGGAATGTTGATGTCAACACCAGTGGTGGCTCTGTCCACCAGTAATGAAGATGTCACGGTGTCCTGTGATGCGTCCCGAGTGGAACTGGATTGTGTGTTAATGTAAAGTGGCAAGATGATTGCTTATGCTTCTAGGTAGCTGAAGAAGCATGAGTTGAGTCATCTTACACATGATCTAGCGATGGCGATGGAAATCTTTGCACTCAAGATGTGGAGGCTATACCTGTATAAGGTATGATGACAGATCCTTACGGATCGATAGAGCTTGCAATGCATCTTGAGTCAAGGGAGATGAACAAGAGGTATAGGAGATGGGTAAAAACTGCGTGGTGGTTATGACTTCGAGGTTCAGTATATTCGGCTGAGGTAGATATTTCGATAGATGCCCTCAACCGGAAACCACTTGGCAACTTACCCCATCCCTTAGTATAGTAAGAAGGAAGCCAGTAGTCAGAAAACGAGACGAATTAGAACTGTTGTGAGTCAGCAGGAGAGTTATGAAGTTGTCCGCAAGAGGCATGTAGAGTTTCAGAAGAGAGAAGAGTTTTGTCAGAGTGCACAGCGGATGCATGTTGAGGTTCTCGAGAAAGTCGAGGTTTGCTGGAGGTGTCTCTTAAAGAAAGAGTGATTCGTTATGGGCAAAAAGGTAAATTAGCTCTCAGACACATTGGACCCTGTGAAATCCTGCAAAGGATTGGGAATGTATCTCACGAGTTAGATTTACCTACTTCAATGGAAGAGATCCATCCGTTTTTCCATGTTTCCACGGTATATGAGCTCGTGTCGAATCAGAGTGAGGTTCTTAAAGGAACCAGAGGTGGAGATCGTAGAGGATCTCACCTATGTTGAGCAGCTAGTACGGACCGCCGACACACAGGTCAGAAAGTGTGGAAACAAGGAAATCCCAATGGTGAAAGCCCCTTAGAATCACCTTAAGATGAAAAGTGCACCTGGGAGACCGAGAGTTCCTACTCCAGTGATACCGTGTTTCTTTATAGACTAGAGTTTATGTGTTGTTATGATTGTGCTTATGTTATGTATATGCATGTGCCTGTTTGTTTGAACATTCGGGGATGAATGTTCTTAAAGGGGGGAAGAATGTAATACCCGGCTAAATTCCGGCATCGGAATCCCTACCTTCCGGCGGAATCTCCGTTGGAATCTGGAATTTTGATGATGCCAGAGTCTTCTTGAGGGGTAAAATGTGTTTCTAAAATATTTTTACTGATTTCATGGTTTTAAATGAAAAAGGATTGAGTTTTGAAAAGAAAAGACCAATGAGGCATTTGCCAGGTTCGGCCGCCGAAAGTGAAGTTCGGCCGCCGAACATGGGAAGGTTTCGGGAGTGCCTTTGGCCTCCGAAAGCCTTGTTTGAATGAACCAAGGTTCGGCCACCGAACCTCAAGTTCGGCTGCCGAACATGCATGAGTTTAGGGGGCACGTTAGGCTGCCGAAGGTGGTTCAGCAGGCCAACTATAAAGGGCCCTCAGATCGGAAATGGGCGAGTTTTCTCCCCATTCTCGAGCTCAGGTGAGTTTTGGTCCTCCTTTGGTCGTTTTCATGTTTTCTTTACCCATTCCTCAAGTTTTTCATGAGATCTACCCTTGCTTTGAAGTTTTGAAGCCCAAATAGAAGTTTTGGAGCTTGGAGGCTTTTGGAGCTTGGATCCTCCACACCTCCGAGTTAGGGATTGCATTACCCCTCGATCTTCAAGAGGTAGTGTAGATCCTCGCTTTCCTAGTGTTTTACTGAAGTTTTAAGTAAGTTTAATGATGTTTTGATGGTTGAGTATGGGTAGATATGCATGTTAGGGTTTATGTGGTTTTTGTGCCCAATGTGTGTCCTTGTGATGTTGTGTTGAAAGTTTGAGCTAGTTTATGCATGTGGGAGAGTGTATGCATGATTGGGAAAGAGCAAGTGAGAGTATGGGTGGTTTTGATGGTTTTGGCCTATGTGGGTCATAAGCTATCTATGTATGCTTTTGATGTTGTTTTTTTGGAGTTTAATCAAGTTGTTAAGCTCCTTTGTGCATGGTTAAGAGTTTGTGCATGTGTTGAGAAGTTGGGTGCTTGTTTTGGGGTGTTTGAAATGGTTTGGGAGGCTGTTGGTGCATGAGGCTGAGTTCTGAACAAACTCAGGTTCGGCCGCCGAAGGTGGTTTCGGCCGCCGAACCTGCCTATGGATGCATGGATTGGCGGCCAAACCTTGCCCCCGAAAGTTGTGTTTCGGAGCTGGAACAGACTTTCGGCCGCCGAAGGTGATGTTCGGCCGCCGAAAGTGCTTGACTTTCGTCTCTGGAGTGAGGGTTCGGCCGCCGAACTTGCCGCTGAACCTACATGATTTTTGTCTCTGGAAGGGACCTTCGGCCGCCGAAAGTGCCCTGTCCAGCCTTTTCTTGGGTGTATTCTATGCATGTTTAAGTGATATTTTAGGGGGTTTTTGGGTAGTTGTTTATGAGTTGTTTAGAGTATGTTTGGCACCTCACTGGAGTCCACCTGTGTAGGATCGGACCTGAGGAACCGAGGTGTTTAGCAGTATCAGCTGTTTCAGTGTCGGCCCAGAGCTAGTCAAAGGTGAGTGGAACTGAACCTTATGTTTTAAAATAATTTAAATGTTAAGCATGTTCATGCATCATGATTACCATGTTATGTAATAGGTTGTTTGCATTAGAATTCACGAATATGGTACATTGCATAATACGATGAAAGTGATATGGATGAATCTTAAATGATCCTCTAGCCCTCAGTACGATATGATATGATATGGTATGACATGGTATGATATGAGATAGAAAGACCAGGTCGCCCCTGGCACTATGTTATATGTAAGCGAACACTAGGTGAGGCCTAATCGCCCCTGGTGTAGTTGGACATGTTATGATATGAGTTAAGTAAGCGAATACTAGGTGTGGCCTCATCGCCCCTGGTATAGTTGGACATATTACGATATGTAGAGGGCTATTGGTGACAAATTCATCCTTGATGTGATATGTTTGTGATGTGATGCATTCCATGATAGCATACTTTAAATGAACTGTTTTTCTTGTATGGTTTCCGCTCACTGAGCTTTTATAGCTCACCCCTCTCCCCTAACCCCAGGTTTGCAGGGTCAGAGATAGTTCAGGAAGTCACCAAGCTATGGCTATGGTTTTGATGTGTAATAGAATAGTAGTGGACATGATGTAATGTAAGTCTATGTAATGATGTAAAAGAGTTGTTTTGTAAATGATATTATGTAATATGTTCAGAGTTATAGTATTGTGCTTGGCCCGAGTTGGATAATCCCTTTGTGCATGAGTTTTATTTTTATGTTGAGGTATGTGTTGGACCGAGTTGACATAGGGTATGTTGACCCTAGGGGTTCTATGAGTTCAGTCATAATGCAGACACAGGTCAAGCTGGTGAAAGGTAAAGTTTTAAATGTCTCATGGAAATGTTTGTTCATGTTTGAAATTATACCGACTGTACAGGATGCATGGTAGGCTTGCTACGGGTCCCGGCGGCCTTATGCCGATCTGGATCCTAGCGCCAGTAGCGGTCCAGTTTTTGGGTCGTTACAATATTAGACTACGCCAACAAGCAAAACAGTTCTGGTTTAGACATGGGGATAGGAACTCAAAATATTTCCATAATAGTATCAAAGCTCATCGCAGATGTAATCGGATTCAGCAAATTGTGACATCGGATGGTTCATTATCTTCGGATGTGGGTACTATTCAGGATGCATTTTTGCAATATTTTTTTTGGTTTATTTTCCAATTCACCTACTAATTTTGCGAAGCTTCTCCCTCTGGTTCAGCCTAGAATTGGGGGCGAAGATAATGTTGAGTTATTGGCAGATTTTACAGATGAAGAATTTCGTTCAGCGCTCTTTCAGATGGACCCGAATAAAGCTCCTGGGTTGAATGGTCTTAATCTGGCTTTTTTCCAAAAATATTGGCCAATTATTGGGGTGGATGTTTGCAATATTTATCTGTTGTGGCTTGCACAAGGTACTATCCCTTCTGAAATCTCCAGTGCTTTAATTATTCTTATTCTGAAATGTGTGAATCCTGTTGATGTGAAGGATTTTAGGCCTATTGCTCTCTGTAATGTGATTTATAAGATCTTGTCTAAGGCCTTAGCCAATAGATTGAAGAGGGTCCTGCATAAAATTATTTCGCCAAATCAGTCTGCTTTCATTCTTGGGAGACTAATTACGGATAATTTTATTGTTGCTTTTGAGACCATGCATGATTTGAAATTACAAAATAGGGGTAGTGTGGGGTCGTGTGCTCTGAAAATTGATATTGCTAAGGCCTATGATAGAGTTGAATGGTCATATTTGTTTGCGATGTTATCTGCATTGGGCTTTTCTAATACTTAGGTTGGTTGGATGCGTATGTGTTTTTCAAACATGAGCTACTACATTGCTGTTAACGGAGCAGAGATTGATCCTGTGGTTCCAAGTCGGGGTCTCCGGCAGGGGGATCCCATTTCTCCCTATTTATTCTTAATTGTTGTTGAAGGACTGTCTTTGTTGATTCAGGATAGTGAAAATAGGGGCCTTTTGCATGGGTGTTGTGCGAAAGTTGGTTGCCCCCCGGTTTCTCTCCTTTTCTTTGCAGATGATTCCTTACTATTTTTTGATGGTACAGTGAAGGAAGCTATACGGATTAAGCAAACTCTTGGTGTTTATGAGAAGGCTTCAGGTCAGGCTGTAAATTTTGATAAATCTGGTATCATGTTTAGCAGTGTGTGTCTGAGGAAAACCGGTTGACCATCTCTGGTATACTTGATGTTCATCTTCCTTTGGGTAGCGGTAATTATTTGGGGTTACCATCTCTTATTGGCCGTAGTAAAAAGCAAATTTTCTCTTTCTTGAGGGATCGCATTTAGAAACATATTAGTAGTTGGAGTAATCGTTTTCTTTCTCGTGCAGGCAGAGAAGTATTAATTAAATCTGTATTACAGGCAATTACAACATATTGCATGAATGTTTTTTTATTATCTATTTCCACTTGCCGTTAGCTACAGGTCATGATGAATAAATTTTGGTGGGGTGGTTGTCGTGAGGATGGGAGAGGGATGAATTGGCTCTCGTGGGATCGAATGTGTGGGCGTAAATCGGAAGGTGGGATGGGCTTTCGGGATTTGGCTAGTTTTAATACTGCCTTATTGGGAAAGCAAGGTTGGCGTTTGTTGGTTGATACCAATTCTCTTCTATATAAAGTGTCCAAAGCTAAATATTTTCCGAATGGGGATTTTTTGTCAGCTCGGTTAGGTTCTAACTATAGCTTCGTTTGGAAGAGTATTTTGTCTTCTCAACAAGTATTGCAACGTGGGGTAAGGTGGCGAATTGGTGATGGTAAGCAGGTTTTTGTTGTTAATTGCCCTTGGATTCCTCGGGATATTGGTTTTATGCCTTTAGATGAGTCGATGTTTGTTCCTGAAGCCATGAGAGTATGTGATTTGTTTATTGAAGGTGAGCTGCATTGGGATGTAGAGAAGCTAATGAATATTTTTAGTGTTGCTGATATGAGAGCTATTCTTACTATTCCATTGCCTCTATTCCCAAAACCGGATAAATTAATTTGGCACTTGCATAAGAAGGATGTGTATTCAGTTAAATCTGCCTATTTTTGTGCCTTAGAATTGTCGGGTAGGACTGGTGTGCTGGGTTATAATGATGGGTGGAACCGTCTTTGGTCTCTTGATGTTCCTCCCAAAGTTCGTGATTTTCTTTGGCGTGCTTGTCGTGGAGTGCTTCCTACTCGGGATATTCTTTTGAGGCGTGGGATACATGTACCTGCTGCATGTCTTTTTTGTGATCATGATGAATCTATTTCACATGTTTTTTTGCATTGTCCAATGGCTGTTGAGTTATGGAGACTTGCTGGTTTTTCTACTGCTGTTGATTTTCCTATATTCATGGATTTCTTTATTTATATTTATAATACTTTTGGCAGAGAAAGGACAGCACGTATGGCTATACATGCATGGAAGTTATGGCATGCCAAGAATGAAAGATTGTGGGTTAAAAAAGTTTTGTCACCTAGTGAGGTTCATCATGCTGCTAGTTCCTATTTTAATAATTATGTGGCTTCACTTGTGACTCGGCCAAGGACGTTATCCCACCCATCTATTCCTCGTGTGCTCCCATTGGTTGAGGCTACCACTCTTGAAGTTGATTGGATTGCATTCATTGATTGTGCAGTCTTTGCTAGTGCTGATTTGTTCGGTTTTGCAGCAGTATTTGAGGACTTGGAAAGCTTCTTTTCCATTGTAATTTCGGGTTTCTATGAGGGGGGTGGGCAACCTGTTATTGCTGAATCTTTGGCCTTGCATCAATGTTTATCTTATGCTAGATATTGCTTTCTTCGGGCTGGTTGTATTTTTACTGATAACCAATCATTAGCCTTGGCTATTCGCTCCCCTCTGGATGACTTTTCGGAGTTTGGATTAGTTGTTTCTGATTGCAAGGATGCTATGCGGTCTCATGGTAACATTCATGTTCGTTGGGTACGGCGTTCAGAAAATAGAGCCGCCCATTTATTAGCTAGAGAGTCTATTCATCATGGTAGATTCAAGATTTGGATTGACATTCCTGATTGTCTCTTGGATTATTATTCTACAAGATAAATAAAATCTTTCTTGATTAAAAAAAAATATCTACATTAATTTATATATATATATCTAAAATTTTAAATTTTAAATAATAAAATAATTTTTTTATAATTATAATTAAAATAACTAAATTAAATCTAAAAAAATACAATAAATTATAATATAATTCTAACATTTTATTTACTTAATAAAATAGTTCTTAAAATACATATTTTTATTTTAAAAATATTCTTTTTATTAATTTCATAATTTACTTTTATTTTTACTTTTATATATATATTATAAATTAATAAAAAAAATTATAAACTAAAATATATAATATTTTATTTTATTTAATATTATTGTAATTGAATTATAAACAATACTCACTCTCTTTGATATTTCTTTCTTTTTTAAGTTATAAATATAAGAGCTAAAATCATAATTATTTTTTTTAGGAAATAGTTAAAATAAAAATTGAGAAATATAAAATTAATGAAATGAAATTTGGCTCAAAACCTCTAAAATTTGATCAAAAAAGAAGAGACCCATACAAATATTGCTAATTTCACAAGACTCACGACACCAACAATAGTTACCAGTTGATATGTGAGATCAAGAGATTGATCAAGAGATGTCATTTTTGAAACTTTGTAAAGAAAATGGAAGGGCAAAGGCTACAGTTGAGAGAGACAAAAGAAAGATCAAGGGGACAGATCGGAGCGTCTGTGAACAATGAATCTAGTGGCACAATCAATGTGATAGTAGGGGAACATGAGATTGAATGAGCCGAAGGGAAAAAAAAGGGGGAGGAATGAAAATGAGAACAACATGAAAGTCATGTAGATCGCAGATCATACTCCGATTACCATTTCTTTATTCTCGAAAAATGCACAGGGGATACAAATGTCTCATGATGATGACCTGGTTATTGAAGCAGTGATCCATAACTTCAGAGTTTGGAAAGTACTGGTAGATGAGAACAGTAAAGTGAATTTGCTTCCATATCAGGTCTTCCAGCAGATGAAAATACTAGAGAAGCATTAGTGAAAGATCAAGTCCTAGTCAAAGGGATAGGAGGCACCCCTATAGCAGTGGAAAGGAAGGTGAAGGTAGCTCTCACCCTAGGAGAACCTCCTTTGTCACGGACACATTATGTCGTGTTCTTAGTGGTAAAGTTACCACTAAGTTACAATACCATTTTGGGAAGGTCGACATTGTATGACTTTGAGGCTGTAACAAGCATTGGATACCTGACCATGGAATTTTAGATTAGCAAGAGTGTCGGCATTGTCCGACGACAGCAGGAGGAAGCCAGATTCGTATATTAGGCTACGATAAAGGAGCAGAATACCAAGCATGAAGAAATTAACCCTAAGGTTATGGAAGTTCAAGATGAAAGAAAAGACGCTAAAACTGAACATGGAGATGAGCTAGAGGCCTTCCCATTGTCGGAGCAGGAGGACGACAAGGTCTTCAATATAAGTTTGAGCCTAGAACAAAGTCAAAAAGCAACAGTGATGTCCTTGATTCAAAAGCATGCATCAAGTTTTGCCTGGAAGCCTTCGAATATGTCGGGAATTAAGCCTGAAGTAATGACTCACAAGCTCAACATTTTTCCCGATGCAAAGCTGATAAAGTAGAAGAATGGGGTATTTGGCAAGGAAAAGTAAGAGGCCATAAAAGAAGAGGTAGAAAAATTAGCAGAGGCAGGGTTCATTAGAGAAGTCATATATCCACTGTAACGACCCAGAAACCGGACCGCTATCGGCACTAGGATCCAGATCGGCTTAAGGCTGTCGGGACCCGTAGCAAGCCTAACATACATCCTATTACCTGGTAAAATCCCATACATGATCAAACATATATATATAAAAACTTTAAAAAATCTTTCATATACCAAGCTTGATTCGTATGCTACATAACTGTAAACATATAAACCCCCATGCTAGAACCCTCATCAAATGCTCTAGCTGGGTCAACATTACATACATCAAGCCTAGTTCACATCTCAACAATAAAAACATAACATACATCATGTACAAAAAGGGATTAACCAGACCTTAGGGCCAAGCACAATACTAATCTATAACCATAACTCTACCATACGCTACATTACATTACATTACCTTATCTTACAATACATTATGTCAATTTACATTACATGCCCACGCTAACATGTTAATCTCTACATAAACATAACATTAACCCTTGCCGACTTCCCGCACTACCTCAGACCTGCAAACCTAGGGGTTAGGGAGAGGGGTGAGCTAAAAAGCCCAGTGAGCAGAACAAGGAAAACAGTTTAATAAATCATATGCTATCATGGAATGCATCACAGCACAAACATTTCACATCACAGATGGACATGACCCAAAACTCCCTCTGCTCTATGCCCGGCCCTCGAAGGAGCTCCTCAGGACTTCTGTAACATCATGGTGCCCGGCCCTCGGTGGGGCTCCTCAGGACTTCTGTAACATATCATATCTAGGGCTAGTGGGTCGCCTCGGTCCATCCACATCAACAGCAAATTATGCAATGCAACATCTTCGTGAAGTCTAATGCAACATCCTATTACATATACATGGTATTCATGATGCGTGAACATGCTTAAAACATTTGAGTTAGTTCTACTCACCTCTGGCAGACGCTGGACTAACTCTGCAACAGCTAACCCTGCCGGCCTCCTCGGTTCCTCGGGTCCGAACCTATACAGGTGGACTCAAATGAGGGACCAAACAACTCTAACAAGACTCTAAACAACTCCCCAAAAACCCCCTAAAACATCATAGAAATCATGCAAAGGAAGGCTGTACAGGGCACTTTCGGCGGCAGGTTCGGCGGCCGAAAGTCCCTTCCAGAGACGAAACTCATGCATGTTCGGCGGCACCTTCGGCGGCCGAAACTCCCCTCCAGAGCCGAAAGTCCAACTTTCAGGGGCAGGGTTCGGCAGCCAAAAGTTTGCCTCCACTGGCAGGTTCGGCGGCCGAAAGTGCCTTCGGCTGCCGAACCTGAGTTCTTCCAGAATGGTAGAACTCAACCTCCTCATGCACAAATAGCCTCCCAAACCTTCCAAAACAACCCAAAACCTCACATGCTCTCTCCCACACATGCATACACACTCCCACATGCATATAGGGCATAAATTAGCTTAAACCAGCACATAAACATACATTGAGCATAAAACCCACATAAACCCTAACATGCACATCTACCCTTACACAAGCATCAAAACTTCTTAAAACTTCATTAAAACATAAATGAAGGCAAGATCTACACTTACCTCTTGAAGATCGAGGGTTGGTGAGATCCCTAACTTGGAGATGGGAGAAATCAAACTCCTTGGGTCTCCAAGCTCCAAAACTTGATCTAAGCTCAAAAACTTCAAAACCCAAGCTAAAGCTTGTTAAAACTTGAAAGATTTGAAGAAAGAATAGGAAATCAACCAAAGGAGGACATGAACTCACCTTAGCTCGAGAATGGGGAGAAAACTCGCCCATTTTCGGTTTGAGGGCCTTTTATAAGTGGCCGGTCAACCACCTTCAGTGGCCTAAGCTGTCTCCACAGCTCCACCACCTTCGGCAGCCTAACGTGCCCCCTAATCTATCCCATATTCGGCAGCCGAACTTGAGGTTCGGCGGCCGAACCTGGAAATACTCTCCTTGGTTCTTTCTCTTTAAAACTCCATTTCTTTTGCATTAAAACTATAAAATCATGTGAAAACATTTTAGAAAACACAATTTTACCCTTCTAGAAGGCTCTGGCATCTTTGAATTCTAGATTTCGACGGAGATTCCGCTGAAAATTCGGGATTCCGATGCCAGGATCTAGCCGGGTATTACATCCACAGTGGTTAGCTAACCCTGTGCTAGTTAGGAAGACCAATGGAAAATATAGAATATGTATAGATTTTTTCGACTTGAACTAGGTTTGCCCTAAAGATTGTTATCGCTTCCTAACATAAATAAATTGGTCGATTTCATGGATGGTTTCGATTTCTTATCGTCTTTGGATACTATGTCGGAATACCATCAAATTCCAATGGACGAAGGTGATGAGAAGAAGACCTCTTTCATGACAGAAGATGAGACATATTATTACAAAGCCATGCCTTTTGGCTTAAAAAATGCAGGAGCCACGTATCAGCACCTGATGAACAAAATCTTTGAGAGCCAAATAGGGAGGAGAGTGAAGGTAAATGTTGATGATATGGTGGCCAAAATCCGAACCTTTCAACAGCATTTAGCCGACCTAGAGGAAGTATTCCTGCTGTTATAATAGTATCAAACTGTAACGACCCGAAAATCGGACCGCTACCGGCGCTAGGATCCAGATCGGCATAAGGCTGCCGGGAACCGTAGCAAGCCTGACATAACCTGTAATCCTGTTTAATCCCATACATGATCAACAATACACATAAACCTGTAAACATTCTCATATAACAACCAAGCTCAACCTGTACATAAACATAAACATAACATAAACCTCCACTGGAGCCCTCATCAAAATGCTCCAATGGGGTATCTCATCATACATAAACTTGGCTGAAACATAACCTCATATCTCATATCATAAAGACCATGTACATACAAGTGGGATTAACAATCTGTATTGGTCAAGCACAACTCTATCCTCAATATTCAAATTACATAACATAACTTAAAACACTTTTACATTACATCATAATACAATTGTCATGTCCACAATCTAACTACTGCATAAACATAACTTCCATGTTCTGGCTAACCTTCTGATCTACCCTGCACCTGCACATCTGGGGTTAGGGGAGAGGGGTGAGCTACAAAGCCCAGTGAGCAGAATAGAGAAAACATATAATAAACATTTCATGCTTCCATGAATGCAACACATCACAAACATATCACATAAGGATGGTATTGTCACCTATAGTCCTCAACATAGTCCAATCGTGCCAGGGGCGTAGAATGGGCCTCACTGGTCTTTCTCTTACATACATAACATAACATAACATTCCAATATGCCAGGGGCGTAGAATGGGCCTCACTGGTCTTTCTCTTAACATAGTCCAGGGGCGTAGAATGGGCCTCACTGGCAATCCATACCGTATCATCATCATATCATACCATAGGAGGACTAGAGGATCATCCAATAGCCAATCCGCATCCACATCATATTATGCAATGCAACATATTCGTGAATACTAATGCAAACAACCTAAAATATCACATGGCATATATGATGCATGAACATGCTCCAAAAAGTTATATTTCATTTATTTAAAAACTTAAGGTTCATTCCACTCACCTCTGGCTGAAGCTCTACAGACTCCGAAGCAGCTATCTCACTGCTGAGGTCCTCGGTTCCTCGGGTCCGAACCTACACAGGTGGACTCCAATGAGGGACCAATCATACATAAACATAACCCTGATAAACTCCCCAAAAACTCCCTAAAACATCAGGAAAACATCACATAGAAATATGCATGAAATGGCTGAACAGGGCACTTTCGGCGGCACCTTCGGCGGCCGAAAGTCCTGGACAGATCCGAAAGTCAGGCACTTTCGGCGGCACCTTCGGCGGCCGAAAGTCCCAGACAGAGACGAAAGTCTCTTTTCGGGGGCAACTTCAACAGCCGAATGCTGCCTCCACAAAGGGGGTTCGGCGGCCGAAACTCCCTTCGGCTGCCGAACCTGGTTTCTGCCAAAGGGCAGAAACTTGGTTCAAACGAACCTCTTGCCTCCCAAAACCTCTAATCATGCATAATCTTGCTCTACAACATGCATACTTCACATACATTACACCTAGGGGTCTCAACTATCATATATCCCATCTACAACACTTCCAACAACACATAAACAAGCTACATTGTTCATCAAAGCATCAAAACCCATAAACTCAACATATACCCTAACATGCATTTCTACCCATAGATCTTGCATAAAACTTAGTTAAAACACGTAAGGAGCTTAAGATCGGCTCTTACCTCTTGAAGATCGAGAGAGAGACGACCTAAACTTGGAGATCCACAAAAATGAGCTCCTGAGTTCCCAAAGCTCCAAAACTTGTTTCAAAAGCTCAAAACTTGCAATGTGAGTTTTAAACTCAAGAAAAATGGAAGAGATTTGGAGGAAGAACACAAGATTTGCAAAAGGAAGGTCGGAACTCACTGTGGCCGAAAATGGGAGAAAGCTCGCCCATTTCGGCTAAGTGCCCCTTTTATAGGTGGCTAGCCAGGCCACGTTCGGGGGCCGAATGTGCCTCCGCATCCATGCAATGTTCGGCGGCCGAACTTGACTTTCGGCGGCTGAACCTGAGCTTCCCTAACTCATGCTTTCAGGGGCCTAACGTGCCTCCAAAACGCATGCATGTTCGGCGGCCGAACTTGACTTTCGGCGGCCGAACCTGGATTTTCCTCCTAAGACTTTTCATGCAAAAAATCATTTAACTTCATACTTAAAACCATTAAAAACATGAAAACATATTATAAAAACCTGGTTTTCCCCTTCTAGAGGTTTCCGACATCCGAGATTCCACCGGACGGTTGGAATTCCGATACCGGAGTCTAGCCGGGTATTACATTCTCCCCCCCTTAAGAACATTCATCCCCGAATGTTCCTCAACTAGTACATGCATAGTAACATAACATAACATACACATGAAACACATAGAGACTAACCTTAAAAGAGATGAGGATATTGCCGGAGCATGGACTCCCGTGTCTCCCAAGTGCATTCCTCCAAATTGTGGTGGTTCCACAGGACTTTCACCATCGGGATTTCCTTGTTTCTTAACTTTCTGATCTGGGTGTCTAGGATCCGTACTGGCTGCTCAACATAGGTGAGATCCTCTTGGATCTCCACATCAGGTTCACTAAGAACCTTGCCCGGATCTGACACGTACTTTCTTAACATGGAAACATGGAAAACCGGATGGATTCTTTCCATAGATGCAGGCAAGTCCAGCTTGTACGATACACTCTCAATCTTTTGCAAGACTTCAAAGGGTTCGATGTACCGTGGAGCTAGCTTACCCTTTTTCCCGAACCGAACCACTCCTTTCATAGGAGACACCTTGAGCAATACCAGATCCCCCTCCTGAAACTCTACTAGTCTTCTGCGGATGTAATACCCGGCTAGACTCCGGTATCGGAATTCCTACCGTCCGGTGGAATCTCGGATGTCGGAGACCTCTAGAAGGGTAGAATCATGTTTTTATGAAATGTTTTCATGTTTTAATGGTTTTGAGTATGAAATTGAATGAGTTTTTGCATGAAAAAGTCTTTGGAGGAAAACCCAGGTTCGGCCGCCGAAAGTCAAGTTCGGCCGCCGAACATGCATGCGTTTTGGAGGCACGTTAGGCCCCCGAAAGCATGAGTGAGGGAAGTCCAGGTTCGGCCGCCGAAAGTCAAGTTCGGCCGCCGAACATGGCATGCATGCGGAGGCACATTCGGCCCCCGAACGTGGTCTGGCCAGCCACTATAAAAGGGTCCCTTAGCCGAAAACGGGCGAGCTTTTCCCTATTTTCGGCCAAGGTGAGCTTTCCGCCGTCCCTCACCCATTTTTGATGTTCTTTCTCTAAATCTTTCGAGATTTTCACTTGTTTTCACTTGGTTTTGAAGATTTAAGCTTTTGAAACAAGTTTTGGAGCTTTGGGAACTCAGGAGCTCATTTTCTTGGATCTCCAAGTTTAGATCTCCCCAACCCTCGATCTTCAAGAGGTAAGAGCTGATCTTAAGCTCAATGTATGATTTAAACAAGTTTTATGAAGTTTTAAGGGGTAGAATGCATGTTAGGGTATATGTTGAACCTATGGGTTTTTGATGTTTTGATGAACAATGTATGTTGTTTGTGTGTGTTGAAGTGTTGTAGTTGGGGTATTTGATAGTTTGAGACCCCTAGGTGTGATGTATGGTGTTTATGCATGTTTTAGAACAAGTTTATGCATGATTGGTGAGTTTGAAGGCAAAATTGCTTAAGGGAGCCAAGTTTCTGCCCTTTGGCAGAAACCAGGTTCGGCAGCCGAAGGGGGTTTCGGCCGCCGAACATGGCTTGAGAGGCAGCTTTAGGCTGCCGAAGCTTGCCCCCGAAAGTTGGAGTTTCGGCTCTGTCCGAGACTTTCAGCCGCCGAAGGTGCCGCCGAACATGCATGAGTTTCGCCTCTGTCTGGGAGTTTCGGCCACCGAAGGTGCCGCCGAACCTGCCTGACTTTCGGCTCTGGAGGGACTTCCGGCCGCCGAAGGTGCCGCCGAAAGTGCCCTGTCCAGCCTTTTCTTGCATGCTTCCTAGGAGTGTTTTGAGGTGTTTTTAGGAGGTTTTTGGGGGTATGTTTAGAGTTATGTTCTTGTTGTTTTGGTGCCTCATTTGAGTCCACCTGTGTAGGTTCGGACCCGAGGAACCGAGACCCCCGGTTGTGAGATAGTCGTTCAGAGTTCGTTGTTAAAGCTTCAGTCACCAGGTGAGTGGAACAACCCCTTAAGTTTTAAAGTAATGTAAATGAATAAATGAATGAATCATAAAGCATTGCCCATGCATCATTATGCCATGCAATATTTCAGGATGTTTGCATTAGAATTCACGAATATGCTGCATTGCATAAATTGATGTTGATGTGGATGGTTGTTGGGTGATCCATAGCCCTCTGATGTTATGTTATGATGATATGTTATGGAAGACCAGCGAGGCCCATTCTACGCCCCTGGCACTTTAGAATGTTATGCTATGTAAGAGAAAGACCAGTGAGGCCCATTCTACGCCCCTGGCACTTGGAGATGTTGAGGACTAATGGTGACAACACCATCCTTTATGTGATTAGCTGTGATGTGTTGCATTTCATGAAAGCATGAATGAGAAAAAGAAAGAAAAAAGTTAAATAATATGATAAAATAATAATAATAATAATAATAATTAAATGAATAATAATATACCTAAAAATGGAGGAATTAAAGCAAATGTTTTTAGTTTCTGCTTATTGGGCTTTATAGCTCACCCCCTCTCCCCTAACCCCAGTCTTGCAGGTGCAGAGTAGATAGAGAAGTCAGCAGAGTAAGAGAAGTTTATGTAATAGCTTAGCTGTGGACATGGTTTGTTGGTAATGTAAAAGTATGAGATGTAATGTAATGTAAGTTTGATAATGTGCTTGACTAGAGTCTGTTGTATTCCCTGTACACATGGTCTTGTATGAGATTTGATGTTTTTATGATGCCTATGTAATCCAAGCCTATGTTATGTTATGTTACCCCATTGGAGTATTTGATGAGGACTCCAATGAGGGGTTTATGTTATGTTTGTGCATGCACAGGCTAGGCTTGGCAAAGAAATGTTTGAATGAAAGAAAAGTTTTTAATTTTTCTGTATGTTGTTGACCATGTATGGGATTAAACAGGTTCACAGGATGTATGTTTGGCTTGCTACGGGTTCTGGCGGCCTTAAGCCGACCTGAATCCTAGCGCCGGTAGCGGTCCGGTTTCCGGGTCGTTATAGCGAATGTCTGCATAACTCTTCTGTCTGCTTGCAGCAGTCTTGATTCTCTCTCTGATGATGGGTACCACCCTGCTGGTGATCTCTACTAACTCAGGCCCTGCCAAGGCCTTCTCTCCTACTTCCTCCCAACAGACGGGTGATCTGCACTTCCTCCCATACAAAGCTTCATATGGAGCCATCCCGATGCTAGCATGATGGCTGTTATTGTAGGCAAACTCCACCAAGGGTAGATGCTGCCTCCAAGAACCGCCAAAGTCCAGCACACACATTCTCAGCATATCTTCTATGGTCTGGATGGTTCTCTCTGACTGTCCGTCTGTCTGTGGATGGAAGGCAGTGCTAAAATCCAACCTGGTACCCATAGCATCCTGCAGACTCCGCCAAAACCTGGAGGTGAACTGGGGCCCTCTATCTGATACTATAGAAACAGGAACCCCATGCAGTCTGACTATCTCATCAACGTACACCTGCGCCAACTTGTCCACAGAATAGCCACTCCTGACAGGGATGAAGTGAGCAGATTTGGTGAGTCTGTCCACAATCACCCATATGGAGTCCAATCTGTTGGACGTCGCCGGTAACCCCACTACGAAGTCCATAGCTATATTCTCCCATTTCCACTCTGGAATAGGTAGCGGGTTAAGCATTCCAGCCGGCTTCTGATGTTCCAGCTTCACCCTCTGACATACTTCGCAGGCTGACACAAACTGTGCCACTTCTCTCTTCATAGCTGGCCACCAATAAACTTTCTTCAGATCTTGATACATCTTGGTGGCTCCGGGGTGAATGCTGTATCTTGCATTATGAGCCTCTCTCATAATGTCTCCTTTTAGCCCTATGTCATCTGGTACACACAATCGACTCCCATAGCGGAGGATCCCCTTACTGTCGAATCGGAATTCACTGTCCTTGCCTGACTGAACAGTCCTGGCAATCTTCACTAACTCTGGGTCCTCATGCTGTTTCTGAGCCACCTGCTCCAGAAACACGGGTGTCACTTTCATCTGTGCAATCAAAGCACCTGTACCAGACAACTCCAACTGTAGACCTTCCTCAATGAGCTTGTAAAACTCCTTCACCACTGGTCTCCTCTCTGCCGTGATGTGGGATAGACTGCCTAGTGACTTCCGGCTTAGGGCGTCTGCCACAACATTTGCCTTACCCGGATGATACTGAATCTTACAATCATAGTCACTCAGCAACTCTACCCATCTCCTCTGCCTCAGGTTCAAATCCCTCTGACTCAAGATGTACTGCAGGCTTTTATGATCTGTGAAGATCTCACATTTAACCCCATAGAGGTAGTGCCTCCACATCTTGAGTGCAAAGATTACTGCTGCCATCTCAAGGTCATGTGTGGGGTAATTTAACTCATGCTTCTTTAGCTGCCTAGAAGCATAAGCAATCACCCTCTCATTCTGCATAAGCACACAACCCAGTCCCACACGGGACGCATCACAAAAGACTGTAAAGTCCTCTCCACTAGATGGCAGAGCTAAAACTGGTGCTGAAGTCAACCTCTTCTTGAGCTCTTCAAAACTCTCCTCGCACTGGTCGGTCCACAGAAATTTCTGATTCTTCCTGGTCAGTCTGGTCAGAGGAGCTGCTATCTTTGAGAAGTCCTGAACGAACCTCCTGTAATAACCAGCCAGACCCAAGAAACTTCTAATCTCTGTCACTGAAGTGGGTCTAGGCCAGTTAGCCACAGTTTCTGTCTTCTTGGGGTCCACCTCAATCCCATTCTCTGACACTACATGCCCCAAGAACGAAATGCTCCTTAGCCAGAACTCACACTTAGAGAACTTGGCATACAAGCCATGTTCCCTCAAGGTCTGTAGAACCAACCTCAGATGATGGGCATGCTCCTCTGCATTCCTGGAATACACCAAGATATCGTCTATGAAGACAATAACGAAGTGATCCAGGTACTGGCTAAACACTCTGTTCATGAGGTCCATGAATGCTGCAGGGGCGTTAGTTAACCCGAACGGCATCACAAGGAACTCAAAATGCCCATATCTGGTCCTGAAAGCTGTCTTCGGTACATCCTCTTCCCTGATCCTCAACTGATGATACCCGGACCTCAGATCTATTTTGGAGAAACAACCCGCTCCTGCTAGCTGGTCGAATAGATCGTCGATCCTTGGCAATGGGTACTTGTTCTTGGTAGTGACTTTGTTCAACTGCCTGTAGTCGATACAAAGTCTAAGGGATCCATCCTTCTTTCTCACGAACAAAACTGGAGCACCCCAAGGTGAGGTACTCGGTCGGATGAAACCCTTGTCTACCAATTCTTGCAACTGTTCTTTCAATTCCTTTAACTCGGCTGGAGCCATCCTGTAGGGAGGGATAGAGATCGGTCGGGTTCCAGGTATCAGTTCTATCTCGAACTCTATCTCCCTAGCAGGTGGTAAACCTGGCAATTCGTCTGGGAACACATCTAAGAACTCTCTAACCACTGGCACCGAGGCGGGCTCTCTAACCTGACTATTAATCTCTCTCACATGAGCCAAATACCCCTGACATCCCTTCCTAAGCAACCTACGAGCCTGAAGAGATGAGATCAAACCTCTAGGTGTACCCCTCCTGTCTCCTCTGAAGACGACCTCGGATCCATCCTGACCTCTGAACTTGACTACCTTGTCCCTGCAGTCCAAGGTAGCGCCATGGGTAGATAACCAGTCCATCCCTAGAATGACGTCAAAATCTGTCAACTCTAGAACCACAAGGTCGGCGGACATGCATCTCCCCTCAACAAAAACTGGACTACACTGACAGACTGACTCTGCCACTGATGGATCACACTTGGGTCCACTGACCCAGAGAGGACACTCTAACCCAGAGACCATTAATCCCAACCTCTCTACGGCCCTCGGAGCAATAAAAGAATGAGATGCACCAGGGTCCATTAATGCATACACATCAGAACACCCAATGACTAAATTACCTGCCACCACGGTGTTAGATGCATCTGCCTCCTGCTGTGTCATGGTGAAGATCCTTGCTGGCACTGACGGACCCTCACCTCTGAACCCTGCTGAAGAAGAGGCTGACCCTCTCCCTCTGCCTCTACCACTGGCCTGTGTCATGGCTGGAGCTACTGGCTGTGCCACACTACCAGAAGCTGTCTGCTGAGACTGTGTCACAAAAGCTGCTCTAGGACACTCTCGTGCCATGTGTCCCTCCTGCCCACATCTGAAGCAGGCTGACGTCCCAACCAGACATACTCCTCTGTGCGGTCTCCCACATTTCTTACATACTGCATTATCTGCACCTGAGCTCGAGCCACTTCCTAATCCCAGACCTGACTTGATCTTGTTCCAGAACTTGTTCCTCTTAAACTTCTTGGTGGTACTGCCCCACCTCTTACTACCTGAGCTTAAGGAAGAAGAATCCACTTTTCCCTTACCTGGGGTTCTGGAACCAGAAGGCTGTGCTGCTGACTGTTTGACTTTTCCCTCGATGATAGCACTAGCCTCCATCCTCCTAGCCATGTCTACTATGGCGTGAAAACTCTCTCTATCTGCTGACTGTATCAAGGAGGAATACCTGGAATGGAGCTTCATGATATACCTCCTTGACTTCTTCTGGTCTGTATTAAGGTCCTGCCCAGCAAATGGCAGCAACTCCATAAACCTGTCAGTATATTCGTCTACACTCATGTCATCAGTTTGCCTCAACTGCTCGAATTCTATCATCTTCAATTCCCTTGAACTATCAGGGAAAGCCCACCCTGCAAATTCATTAGCAAACTCCTCCCATGATAGACTATCCACCCTCGATTTCACATAGTTCTTGAACCACTCACGGGCCTTCTTGCATTTTAGTGTGAACCCAGCCATCTGAATGGCTCTACTGTCATCCGCCCCTATCTCATCTGTTATCGCCTTGACCCTCTCAAGGTACACAAACGGGTCATCACCGGTTTCAAACTGGGGAGCACCCAACTTCATATAATCAGTCATCCTGACCTTGCTCCCTCCAGATGAGCTAGGTTGAGGTATTTGGGCTTCTGGGACAGTAGGTGCTGCTGGTGGTGGAGGAGGTGCAGCATCCCCTGAGATAGGGTTTGCTGGATTTGGGTGATAGGGTGGGGGTGGATACATAGGGTACTGTGGGTATGGTGGGTAATATGGTGGGTATGGCATCTGTGTGGGGTAAGGGCTAAAACTAGGGTAATCCGATGTACCTCCCATCGAATACCCGGGATTCTGTGAGAAAGGTGGGTAATGAGGTGGCTGAACAAAACCCGAGGCCTGAGTGCCTCCTTGGGACTCTCCCATACCTTCCTCTGACATACTCATCCCCAAACTGCCATCCCTCCTCTGGTCCACATCCATGTCATCTCCCACATCTTCTGACATACCACCTTGAACTGTTCCTTATACTGATCTGCTTCTTCCCAGATCTAAAGACCTTCTAGGGTCTCTCACTGCTCTTTCTCTGTTAGACCTGGTAGACATTGCCCTAGGCAATGCTGGAGGACGGGCGCTCATGCCCTCATCCTCAGGTGGTACTCCAGTCAATCTTGCTGATCGACGAGTTCCTCTCATCCTGTTTTCTGAAAAACAGTGCACATCACAAGCAACATTAGCATCATATGGTTCATGTGGGCACACATGAACCCGCATCACATACATCACATATCATAGTACATCATTAATGCACATGCATATTATCATGGCATTTCACATCATCATGCAAGACAGGACTCCACATCCTATCCTAGTGGATATGATCTTTCCTATTGTGCTTGACCTTCTATAACATCTATGAGCCCGACACTCTAGGTCCGACCATATGAACCTAGGGCTCTGATACCATTTTGTAACGACCCGAAAATCGGACCGCTACCGGCGCTAGGATCCAGATCGGCATAAGGCCGCCGGGAACCGTAGCAAGCCTGACATAACCTGTAATCCTGTTTAATCCCATACATGATCAACAATACACATAAACCTGTAAACATTCTCATATAACAACCAAGCTCAACCTGTACAAAAACATAAACATAACATAAACCTCCACTGGAGCCCTCATCAAAATGCTCCAATGGGGTATCTCATCATACATAAGCTTGGCTGAAACATAACCTCATATCTCATATCATAAAGACCATGTACATACAAGTGGGATTAACAATCTGTATTGGTCAAGCACAACTCTATCCTCAATATTCAAATTACATAACATAACTTAAAACACTTTTACATTACATCATAATACCATTGTCATGTCCACAATCTAACTACTGCATAAACATAACTTCCATGTTCTGGCTAACCTTCTGATCTACCCTGCACCTGCACATCTGGGGTTAGGGGAGAGGGGTGAGCTACAAAGCCCAGTGAGCAGAATAGAGAAAACATATAATAAACATTTCATGCTTCCATGAATGCAACACATCACAAACATATCACATAAGGATGGTATTGTCACCTATAGTCCTCAACATAGTCCAATCGTGCCAGGGGCGTAGAATGGGCCTCACTGGTCTTTCTCTTACATACATAACATAACATAACATTCCAATATGCCAGGGGCGTAGAATGGGCCTCACTGGTCTTTCTCTTAACATAGTCCAGGGGCGTAGAATGGGCCTCACTGGCAATCCATACCGTATCATCATCATATCATACCATAGGAGGACTAGAGGATCATCCAATAGCCAATCCGCATCCACATCATATTATGCAATGCAACATATTCGTGAATACTAATGCAAACAACCTAAAATATCACATGGCATATATGATGCATGAACATGCTCCAAAAAGTTATATTTCATTTATTTAAAAACTTAAGGTTCATTCCACTCACCTCTGGCTGAAGCTCTACAGACTCCGAAGCAGCTATCTCACTGCTGAGGTCCTCGGTTCCTCGGGTCCGAACCTACACAGGTGGACTCCAATGAGGGACCAATCATACATAAACATAACCCTGATAAACTCCCCAAAAACCCCCTAAAACATCAGGAAAACATCACATAGAAATATGCATGAAATGGCTGAACAGGGCACTTTCGGCGGCACCTTCGGCGGCCGAAAGTCCTGGACAGATCCGAAAGTCAGGCACTTTCGGCGGCACCTTCGGCGGCCGAAAGTCCCAGACAGAGACGAAAGTCTCTTTTCGGGGGCAACTTTGGCAGCCGAATGCTGCCTCCACAAAGGGGGTTCGGCGGCCGAAACTCCCTTCGGCTGCCGAACCTGGTTTCTACCAAAGGGCAGAAACTTGGTTCAAATGAACCTCTTGCCTCCCAAAACCTCTAATCATGCATAATCTTGCTCTACAACATGCATACTTCACATACATTACACCTAGGGGTCTCAACTATCATATATCCCATCTACAACACTTCCAACAACACATAAACAAGCTACATTGTTCATCAAAGCATCAAAACCCATAAACTCAACATATACCCTAACATGCATTTCTACCCATAGATCTTGCATAAAACTTAGTTAAAACACGTAAGGAGCTTAAGATCGGCTCTTACCTCTTGAAGATCGAGAGAGAGACGACCTAAACTTGGAGATCCACAAAAATGAGCTCCTGAGTTCCCAAAGCTCCAAAACTTGTTTCAAAAGCTCAAAACTTGCAATGTGAGTTTTAAACTCAAGAAAAATGGAAGAGATTTGGAGGAAGAACACAAGATTTGCAAAAGGAAGGTCGGAAGCTCACTGTGGCAGAAAATGGGAGAAAGCTCGCCCATTTCGGCTAAGTGCCCCTTTTATAGGTGGCTGGCCAGGCCACGTTCGGGGGCCGAATGTGCCTCCGCATCCATGCAATGTTCGGCGGCCGAACTTGACTTTCGGCGGCCGAACCTGAGCTTCCCTAACTCATGCTTTCGGGGGCCTAACGTGCCTCCAAAACGCATGCATGTTCGGCGGCCGAACTTGACTTTCGGCGGCCGAACCTGGATTTTCCTCCTAAGACTTTTCATGCAAAAACTCATTTAACTTCATACTTAAAACCATTAAAAACATGAAAACATATTATAAAAACCTGGTTTTCCCCTTCTAGAGGTTTCCGACATCCGAGATTCCACCGGACGGTTGGAATTCTGATACCGGAGTCTAGCCGGGTATTGCACAAACGAGGCTGAATCTAGCAAAATGTATCTTTTTCATCCAAGGGAGAATTTTTTGGATTACATAGTTAGTGGAAAAGGCATAGAGCCAAATTCAGAGAAGGGAGAAGCCATTTTGAACATGCCTAAACCAACCTGCGAGAGGGATGTGAAAAGGCTCACAAGACGAGTTGTGACCTCAACAGATTTATGTTCAGATCGACAGAAAGGTATTTACATTTCTTTAAAAAGCTAAGAAAAGTCCCTGACTTTGAATGGTCGGAGGATTGCAGGAGGCTTTCAAAAACCTCAAAGAATAGCTCAGCTCTCCACACGTGCTTAGAGGCCTTTTAATAGGGGGAAGAACTCTTGATCTACTTGGTTGCATCAGAATAGGCCGTGAGTGTTGTGCTTGTGAGGGAAGAAGCAGGAGCCTAGAAACCAATTTTCTATGTTAGCAAGGTACTCAAAAGTATCAAAATTAGATACATGAACATAGAGAAACTGGCGTTCACCTTGCTGTTAGAGTGAGAAATTTCAAGATGTATCTAGAAGTCCATCAGGGGATTATAATGACAAATCAGTCCTTGAAAAAGATCTTACATAGACCTGAGACTTCGGGACGAATGCTAGCTTGGTCGATAGAGATCAGTCCATATTGCCTCATTATCGATCTCGAATGGTAATCAAACCGCAAGCCCTAACAAATTTTATAGTCTAGTGCTCATTCAACACGGTTGAGAAGGAGCAGAATAAGGCACTTCCATCACCAGAGGAAGGAGAGATGGAGAGCATATTTGAGCCCGAGTTCACATGGAATTTATTTGTTGATGGGGTATCAGGATCGACAGGCAGTGGTGCAGGGATCCTTTTGAAGTGACCTGATGGATTCAAGGTATGTTATGCCTTACATTTTCACTTTCTGGCATCCAACAATATGGCTGAATATGAAGCCTTGCTAAATGACATACAAATAGTCATGGAAGTGGGAGCAACCGATCTCATAATAAATATTGACATGTAAATGGTGATAAATCAAATAAAGAGAGTGTATCAGGAGAAGGATCCAATTATGCAGAAGTACCTAGGCAGGGTACGGGCACTAGAAAAGGAAATTGAGCGAATAAGGAATTGTAGTTCGATATGAGCGGATACCTTGAGACAAAAATGAAGAGGTAGACTTGCTTAGTAAACTATCGACAGAAGAATTAGAACAATTCCCAAATGAGGTATATGTACAGCAGATATGTACCACAACCTTTGAAAAATCAGCTTCAATAATGCAGATCGATAAGGAATGAAGCTGGCTGAGCCCGTACATTGAATACCTCAAAGCAGGAAAGTTACTAAAGGACAGAGTAGAAGCTTGGAGAGTTGCGGCTAAAGCAGCTAACTATTAGGTGGTAAGAGGAACCTTGTATGGAAGAGAAATATACAGCCTGTGGTTAAGATGTGTGGGACCAGAGGAAGCATCAAGGATAATTAAAGAGGTACACAAGAAAAATTGTGGGTCTTATAAAGGAGCAACTACGCTGGTAAATAAGATTTTTCGGCAAGGGTATTATTGGCCGACAGTGAAGAAGGAAGCAAGGGACTTCGTAATGTGACATCTGCCAATGATTTGCAAATGCGATCAACGTGTCGGCGACACCGCAGTCAAGTATATCTAATCCATGACCATTCTCACAATAGGGAATAGATATACCAGGACCATTCCTGAAAACTGTGGGGCAAAATAAATTTGTGATAGTAGCCATAGAGTATTTTTATAAATGGCCTGAAGTAAAAGCAATTTCTAACATTACGGCTAGAAAGATGATAGACTTCATATGGGAAACATTATCTACCGATTTGGAATACCAAAAACCCTTATCTCAGATATCGAAAAGTAGTTTGATTGCAATTCCTTCACAGATTTCACCCGAAACTTAGGAATGTTGCATAAGTTCTCCTTAATAGCCCATCCACAGATGAACGGTCAGACCGAAGTAACGAACAAAGCTATTCTCCAAGGACTGAACTATCTAGCATCTTATAGGCATTTCGGACTACACCTTAGACACTCACTGGAGAGACTCCATTTGCACTGTGTTTGGAACAGAAACTGTAGTTCTTATGGGGAGCTGCAAATTCCAACATATTGAGTACAGTTCAATGATGAAGACCTCAATAGTGAGAAGCTGAAAAGCAACTTGGACGCCCTTGAGAAAATAAAAAATGAAGCACAAATACGAACAACAACATATCAACAAATAGCAGTAAAATATTATAATTAAAAAGTTCGCGAAAGAAATTTGAATGTAGGAGACTTGGCACTAAGAAGACTGGAAGCAACTGGAAAAAGGGTTGTTATAGGTAAACTGGCACCGACATGGGAGGGTCCTTTTAGAGTCACTAAGGTCATTAGGCCAGGGGTATATATAATTGAGGATCTACAAGGGAACCTAGAGCCTCACGCCTAGAATATCCAACATTTAAAGAGGTATTTCCAATAAAAAAATGTGATGGAATTTTGACATTAAAGAAATGAAATCCTTCTTTTGAATTCATTTTTCATTTAAAAGTTTTCAGTTACAAAAATTTGGGCAATCACGACAGGTGCCGACCTCGAAAATTAACTTCTGGTACCACATTAGCCGAGTTAAGGAACAAAATGAAGAAAAAGATCCCAATCACGACAGGTGTTGGCCTCAAAAATTGACCCCTGATATCATATAAGCTGAGTTAAGAAAACAAATGAAGAAAAATCCAACCACAAAAGGTGTCAGCCTCAAAAATTGACCCTTGCCACCACATAAGTCGAGTTGAGGAACCAAATGAAGAAAAATCTAACCATGGCAGGTGCCAACATCAGAAATTGACCTTTGACACCATATAAGCCTAGTTGAGGAATGAAATGAAGAAAAAGATCCCAACCACGGCAGGTGTTGATCTCGAAAATTAACCTTTGGTACTAAGAAAGTCGAGTTGAGGAACGAAATAAAGAAAAAGAGCATAACCACGGAAAGTGTCAGCCTTGAAAATTAACCCCTGGCACCATATAAATCGAGTTGAAGAACCAAATAAAGAAAAACCCAGCCGTGATAGGCGCTGACCTCAAAAATTGACCTTAGCACCACAAAAGCCAAATTGTTCAACGAAATGAAAAAAAAGAGCCCAACCACGGCAGGTGCTGGCCTCAGAAATGACCTTAGCACCACATAAGCTGAGTTGAGGAACAAAATGAAGAAAACCCAACCACGGCAGGTGTTGGCCTCGAAAATTGATTCCTAACACCAAATAAGCCGAGTCGAAGAATGAAATGAAGAAAAAGAGCCCAACCACTGCAGGTGTTACTTAAAAAATAACCCTTGGGACCACATAGGTTGAGTTGAGGAACAAAATAAAGGAAAAAGGTAATCATGGCAAGTGCTAGCCTCAGAAAATGATCCTTGGCACCAAGTCAGTCAAGTTAAAGAACAAAACGAGAGCGAAAAATCTTAAAACTTAGCAAACATCAGCCTCGAAAGAGGTTCAGGTGTCAAAGAAATAGAAAAGCCGTCTGAGTCATGAGATTAAAATAATTTCCAGTACAGAAATCAGTTGCATAAAAAAACTACATTCATATTATAAAGCGCACTAATAGAGAACAGCCAAGTCGAGCCAAAGCCTCGAATAAAGTCACAAAGCGAGTTAAACCAGGATAAAATTCAAACCAATACTAAAAAACTAAGGTTAGGAAAATAACCCAAAACTTTGAAATATCATTCATCACTTAGCTGCGCCATTAGTGTTTGTTATAGAAACAGTGGGAGAAGGGGGAACAGAGCTAACTATATCATTATTACCAGGAGATCGAAAAGGGTCAATCTCTGGTTGAGTATGGGGTAGAGAGGGAGGATTCTTCGGAAAAGGGTTGTCATCCTCTCCATAATGGACCTCTTCGCCATCAGAATCGAATTCCGTTCTCAGGTCAGCTAATGGAATGAATAAGGCATCACAGGCAGCTTTGAGACCCTGGTTATAGCATGTGATAAGCATCCGAAAGGCCTCTTCATAAATATTCTTTCGCAGCTCCTTCGAATTCTTGTATTCTTGCACCCATTCTTCGCAGGCCTGGTGAACCTTGCTGTAACGACCCGAAAATCGGACCGCTACCGGCGCTAGGATCCGGGTCGACTTAAGGCCGCCGGGACCCGTAGCAAGCCTGACATGCAACCTGTAAACCTGTTTAATCCCATACATGATCAACAACATACATAAAAATTAAAACTTTTCTTTTCATACATTCTATCATACACCAAACTCAACCTGTGCATGCACTGAACATATACATAATCATAAACTTGACCCCTCTGTGGGATCTCATCAATGCCCCCAATGGGTGGCATAACAAGCGTTGAGTTGGCTAAATATAGTCATCAATAAACATTAAGATCATGTATCAAAAGGGATTACAATATACTATGGTCAAGCACACTTCTAACCTTAATATCATTACATTACATGTCTATACATCATTATACAATCTGTCATGTCCACATTCTAACTATTACATACATAAGACTTCATTACTCTTCTTGACTTCTCTGTCTAACCCGTACCTGCAAACCTGGGGAATTTGGGAGAGGGGTGAGCTACTAGAGCCCAGTGAGCAGAATCATAAAGCATTTAAAACACATGCTATCATGGAATGCATCACATCACAACTAATCATATCAAGGATGAACTTGTCACCATTTAGCCCTCTACATATTCCAATCATGCCAGGGGCGTAGTGCAGGCCACACCTGGTCTTTCTCTTATACATAACATAACATAACATACATAATCCATGGTGCCGGGGGCGTAGAGCAGGCCACGTCCGGTCTTTCTCTTACATAGTGCCAGGGGCGTAGTGCAGGCCACACCTGGACTTCCATACCATATCATCATGTCATAACATATGAGGGCTAATGGATCATTCAACATTCATCCACATCAACAACACATTATGCAATGCAACATATTCGTGATTTCTAATGAAAACAACCTAAAATATCACATGGCATCCGTGATGCATGAACATGCTCAAAACTGATTTATTTATTTAAAAGCATAAGAGTTATTCCACTCACCTCTGGCTAGCTCTGACACTGACTGAAGCAGCTGACTCACTGCTGGGGTCCTCGGTTCCTCGGGTCCGAACCTACACAGGTGGACTCAAATGAGGGACCAACATACTATAACATAACTCTAAAAACATCCCCCAAAAACCCCCCTAAAACATCACAAAACATCCATGCAAGAACTTGCAAAGGAAGGCTGGACAGGGCACTTTCGGCGGCAGGTTCGGCGGCCGAAAGTCCCTTCAGAGCCGAAAGTCAGGCAGGTTCGGCGGCACCTTCGGCGGTCGAAACTCCCAGACAGAGGCGAAACTCATGCATGTTCGGCGGCACTTTCGGCGACCGAAACTCCCAGACAGAGACGAAAGTCTCCTTTCGGGGGCAAGCTTCGGCAGCCGAAGGCTGCCTCCATAAAAGGGTTCGGCGGCCGAAAGTCCATTCGGCTGCCGAACCTGGTTTCTCCCAAAGGGCAGAAACTTGGTTCAAACATGAACAAATGCCTCCAAACTCAAACCATCATGCATTTAGTTCAACCAAAACATGCATACAAGCTCCTAGGGGTCTCAAACTACCTTAAACCCCAACTACAACATATCAAGCATACATTTACAAGCTACATTGTTCATGAACATACATTTATACCCATAAACATAACCATAACCTAAACATGCATTCTAACCCATAGATCTACTTAAAACTTACTTAAAACACACTATGAGCTTAAGATCGGCCCTTACCTCTTGAAGATCGAGAGAGACGACCTAAAACTCGGAGGTGGGAGAGATTTGAGTTCTTGAACCTCAAAGCTCCAAAACTTGCTCAAAACTTGAAAATCTTCAAAACAAGATGAAAACTTGTGAAAATCATGAAAGATTTGAAGGAAAGAACTCAAGGATGGTGAGGAATGGTGGAAAGGCTCACCTTGGCCGAAGATGGGAAAAAGCTCGCCCGTTTTCGGCTAAGGGACCCTTTTATAGTGGCTTGTCCAGTCCACGTTCGGGGGCCGAATGTGCCTCCGCATGCATGCCATGTTCGGCGGCCGAACTTGAGGTTCGACGGCCGAACCTGGACTTCCCTCACTTATGCCTTCGGGGGCCTAAGGCACACCCGAAATGCATGCATGTTCGGCGGCCGAACTTTGAGTTTCGGCGACCGAACCTGAGCTTTCCTCCAAGGTTGTTTTCATTCAAAAACTCATCTCCTTTTCACTTAAAACCGTGAAAAACATTAAAACATTTTATGAAAACATGTTTCTACCCTACTAGGGGCTTCCGACATCCGAGATTCCACCGGACGGTAGGAATTCCGATACCGGAGTCTAGCCGGGTATTACATTCTCCCCCCCTTAAGAACATTCGTCCCCGAATGTTCCTCAACTAACACATAGCATGGCATACACATATCATACACATAAAACACATGAAACATATAAGAAACTAACCTTAGAAAAGATAAGGGTATTGCTGGAGCATGGACTCCCGTGTCTCCCAGGTGCACTCTTCCATATTGTGGCGGTTCCATAGGACCTTCACCATCGGGATTTCCTTGTTTCTTAGCTTTCTGATCTGGGTGTCTATGATCCGCACTGGCTGTTCAACATAGGTGAGATCCTCTTAGATCTCCACATCAGGCTCATTAAGAACCTTGCTCGGATCTGACACGAATTTCCTCAACATAGAAACATGGAAAACCGGATGGATTCTTTCCATTGAAGCAGGTAGATCTAGCTTGTACGACACATTCCCAATCTTTTGCAAGACTTCGAAGGGTCCGATGTATCATGGGGCTAGCTTACCTTTCTTCCCAAAGCGAACCACTCCCTTCATTGGAGACACCTTGAGCAATACCAGGTCCCCCTCCTAAAACTCTACCTGTCTTCTGCGGATGTCTGCATAACTCTTCTGTCTGCTTGCAGCAGTCTTGATTCTTTCTCTGATTATGGGTACCACCCTGCTGGTGATCTCTACTAGCTCAGGCCCTGCCAAGGCCTTTTCTCCAACTTCTTCCCAGCAAACAGGTGATCTGCACTTCCTCCCATACAAAGCTTCATATGGAGCCATCCCGATGCTAGCATGATGGCTGTTATTGTAG
This sequence comes from Manihot esculenta, assembly GCF_001659605.2. Classification (NCBI taxonomy): domain Eukaryota; kingdom Viridiplantae; phylum Streptophyta; class Magnoliopsida; order Malpighiales; family Euphorbiaceae; genus Manihot; species Manihot esculenta. The sequence goes on along the minus strand of NC_035167.2, from coordinate 7,546,553 downwards.
GCAAACTCCACCAAAGGTAGATGCTGCCTCCAAGAACCGCCAAAGTCCAGCACACACATTTTGAGCATATCCTCGATAGTCTGGATGGTCCTTTCTGACTGTCCGTCCGTCTGTGGATGGAAAGCAGTGCTAAAATCCAACCTGGTACCCATGGCATTCTGCAGACTCCGCCAAAATCTGGAGGTGAACTGGGGCCCTCTATCCGACACTATTGAAACAGAAACCCCATGCAGCCTGACGATCTCATCAACATATACCTGCTCCAACTTGTCCACAGAGTAGCCACTCCTGACAGGGATGAAGTGAGCAGATTTGGTGAGTCTGTCCACAATCACCCATATGGAGTCCAATCTGTTGGATGCCGCCGGTAACCCCACTACGAAGTCCATAGCTATATTCTCCCATTTCCACTCTGGAATAGGTAGCGGGTTAAGCATTCCAGCCGGCTTCTGATGTTCCAGCTTCACCCTCTGACATACTTTGCAGGCTGACACGAACTGTGCCACTTCTTTCTTCATCACTGGCCACCAATAAACTTTCTTCAAATCTTGATACATCTTGGTGGCTTCGGGGTGAACGCTGTATCTTGCATTGTGAGCCTCCCTCATAATGTCTCCTTTTAGCCCTATGTCATCTGGTACACACAATCGACTCCCATAGCGGAGGATCCCCTTACTGTCAAATCTGAACTCACTGTCCTTGCCTGACTGAACAGTCCTGACAATCTTCACTAACTCTGGGTCCTCATGCTGTTTCTGAGCCACTTGCTCCAGAAACACAGGTGTCACTCTCATCTGGGCCACTAAAGCACCGGTACCAGACAACTCCAACTGAAGACCTTCATCAATGAGCTTGTAAAACTCCTTCACCACTGGTCTCCTCTCTGCCGTGATGTGGGATAGACTGCCTAGTGACTTCCGGCTTAGGGCGTCTGCCACGACATTCGCCTTACCCGGATGATACTGAATCTTGCAATCATAGTCACTCAGCAGCTCTACCCATCTCCTCTGTCTCAAGTTCAAATCTCTTTGACTCAGGATGTACTGCAGGCTTTTATGATCTGTGAAGATCTCACATTTTACCCCATAGAGGTAGTGCCTCCACATCTTGAGTGCAAAGATTACTGCTGCCATCTCAAGGTCATGTGTGGGGTAATTCAACTCATGCTTCTTCAGCTGCCTAGAAGCATAAGCAATCACCCTCTCATTCTGCATCAGTACACAACCCAGTCCCACACGGGACGCGTCACAAAAGACGGTAAAGTCCTCATCACTAGATGGCAGAGCTAAAACTGGAAGTCAACCTCTTCTTAAGCTCTTCAAAACTCTCTTCGCACTGGTCGGTCCACAGAAACTTCTGATTCTTCTTGGTTAGTCTGGTCAGAGGAGCTGCTATTTTCGAGAAGTCCTGAATGAACCTCCTGTAGTAACCTGCCAAACCCAAGAAACTCCTGATCTCTGTCACTGAAGTGGGTCTAGGCCAGTTAGCCACAGTTTCTTTCTTCTTGGGGTCCACCTCTATCCCATTCTCTGACACTACATGCCCCAAGAACGAAATGCTCCTCAGCCAGAACTCACACTTAGAGAACTTGGCATACAAGCCATGTTCCCTCAAGGTCTGCAAAACCAACCGCAGATGATGGGCATGCTCCTCTGCATTCCTGGAATACACTAAGATATCATCTATGAAGACAATAACGAAGTGATCCAGGTACTGACTAAACACTCTGTTCATGAGGTCCATGAATGCTGCAGGGGCGTTAGTTAACCCGAACGGCATTACAAGGAACTCAAAATGCCCATATCTAGTCCTGAAAGCTGTCTTTGGCACGTCCTCATCTCTGATCCTTAGCTGATGGTACCCAGATCTCAGATCTATTTTGGAGAAACAACCCGCTCCTGCTAGCTGGTCGAATAGATCGTCGATCCTTGGCAAAGGGTACTTGTTCTTGGTAGTGACTTTGTTCAACTGCCTGTAGTCGATACAAAGTCTAAGGGATCCATCCTTCTTTCTGACAAACAAGACTGGAGCACCCCAGGGTGAGGTACTCGGTCGGATGAAGCCCTTGTCTACCAGCTCTTGCAACTGTTCTTTCAATTCCTTCAACTCGGCTGGAGCCATCCTGTAGGGAGGGATAGAGATCGGTCGGGTTCCAGGCATTAATTCTATCTCGAACTCTATCTCCCTAGCAGGTGGTAAACCTGGCAGCTCGTCTGGGAAGACGTCTAGAAACTCTCTAACCACTGGCACCGAGGCGGGCTCTCTAACCTGACTATTAAGCTCTCTCACATGAGCCAAATACCCCTGACATCCCCTCCTAAGCAACCTACGAGCCTGAAGAGCTGATATCAGACCTCTAGGTGTACCCCTCCTGTCTCCTCTGAAGACAACCTCAGACCCATCCTGACCTCTAAACCTGACTACCTTGTCCCTGCAGTCCAAGGTAGCACCATGGGTAGATAACCAGTCCATCCCTAGAATGACGTCAAAATCTGTCAAGTCTAGAACCACAAGGTCGGCGGACAAGCATCTTCCCTCAACAAACACAGGACTACACTGGCAGACTGACTCTGCCACTGATGGATCACACTTGGGTCCACTGACCCAGAGAGGACACTCTAACTCAGAGATCATCAACCCTAACCTCTGGACGGCTCTCGGTGCAATAAAAGAATGAGATGCGCCAGGGTCCATCAAGGCATATACATCTGAACAACCAATGATTAAGTTACCTGCCACCACGGTGTTAGATGCATCTGCCTCCTGCTGTGTCATTGTGAAGATCCATGCTGGAGCTGATGGACCTTCACCTCTGAAACCCGCTGAAGAAGAGGCTACCCCTCTCCCTCTGCCTCTGCCACTGGCCTGAGTCATGGCTGGAGCTGCTGGCTGCGCTACACTGCCTGAAGCTGTCTGCTGTGACTGTGCCATCGGGGCTGCTCTTGGATATTCTCGAGACATATGCCCCTCCTGACCACATCTGTAACAGGCTGTCATCCCAAACCGACATACTCCCCTGTGTGGCTTACCACACCTCGCACAAACTGCATTATCCGCACCAGAGCTTGAGCCACTCCCTAGTCCCAGATTGGACTTAACCTTGTTCCAGAACTTGTTCTTCTTAGACTTCCTGGGACCTCTGTCCCACTTCTTGCTACCCGAAGCCGCTGCACTCATTAAAGAAGAGCCTGGGGTCTTAGAACAAGAAGGCTGTGCCACTGACTGTTTAACTGTCCCCTGAACGATGGCACTGGCCTCCATTTTCCGGGCCATATCTACTATGGCATGGAAGCTCTCCCTGTCTGCTGACTGGATCAAGGAGGAATATCTGGAGTGGAGTTTCATGATATACCTCCTTGACCTTTTCTGGTCTGAGTCAAGGTTTTGCCCTGCAAATGGCAACAGCTCCAAGAATCTGTCTGTGAACTCCTCTACACCCATCTCATCAGTCTGCCTCAACTGCTCAAACTCTAACATCTTCAGCTTCCTTGAACTATCTGGGAAAGCCCATCCTGCAAACTCGTTTGCAAACTCTTCCCAAGACATGCTATCCACTTTCGGGTTCACATAATTCTTGAACCACTCTCGTGCCTTCTTGCACTTAAGTGTGAACCCAGCCATCTGAATGGCTCTACTATCATCAGCCCCAATCTCATCTGTGATCACCTTGACCCTCTCAAGATACACAAACGGGTCATCCCCTTTTTCATACTGGGGAGCACCCAACTTCATGTAGTCGGTCATCTTGACCTTGCTCCCACTGACTGAGCTAGGTCTAGGAGGTTGGGTAACTGGGGCTGCTGGTTCTGCTGGAGGAGGAGGAGGTGCAGCATCCCCTGGGGTAGGGTTTGCTGGATTTGGATAGTAGGGTGGAGGCGGATACATTGGGTACTGAGAATATGGTGGGTAGTAGGTTGGGTATGGCATCTGTGTGGGATAAGGGCTAAAGCTATGGTAATCCGATGTGCCTCCCATCGAATACCCAGGGTTTTGTGAGAAGGGTGGGTAGTAAGGTGGCTGAACAAATCCCGAGGCCTGAGTGCCTCCTTGGGATTCTCCCACTCCCTCTTCTGACATGCTAACTCCCAAACTGCCATCCCTCATCTGCTCTACATCCATATCATCCCCCATGTCCTCTGACGCTCCTCCCTGAACTGTTCCTCTGACTGATCTGCTTCTACCCAGATCCAAAGACCTTCTAGGGTCTCTTACTGCTCTTTCTCTGCTAGACCTACTAGACATTGCCCTAGGCAATGCTGGAGGACGGGCGCTCGTGCCCTCATCCTCGGGTGGTACTCCAGTCAATCTTGCTGATCGACGAGTTCCTCTCATCCTGTTTTCTGAAAAACAGTACACATCACATAAACATTAGCATTACATGGTTCATGTGGGCACACATGAACCCGCATCACACATCATAGCATATCATTCATATCATAGCATTTCACATCATCATGTAAGACAGGACTCCACATCCTATCCTAGTGGACATGACCTTTCCTATTGTGCTTGACCTTCTATAACATCTATGAGCCCGACACTCTAGGTCCGACCATATGAACCTAGGGCTCTGATACCATTCTGTAATGACCCGAAAATCAGACCGCTACCGGCGCTAGGATCCGGGTCAACTTAAGGCCGCCGGGACCCGTAGCAAGCCTGACATGCAACCTGTAAACCTGTTTAATCCCATACATGATCAACAACATACATAAAAATTAAAACTTTTCTTTTCATACATTCTATCATACACCAAACTCAACCTGTGCATGCATTGAACATATACATAATCATAAACTTGACCCCTCTGTGGGATCTCATCAATGCCCCCAATGGGTGGCATAACAAGCATTGAGTTGGCTAAACATAGTTATCAATAAACATTAAGATCATGTATCAAAAGGGATTACAATATACTATGGTCAAGCACACTTCTAACCTTAATATCGTTACATTACATGTCTATACATCATTATACAATCTGTCATGTCCACATTCTAACTATTACATACATAAGACTTCATTACTCTTCTTGACTTCTCTGTCTAACCCGTACCTGCAAACCTGGGGAATTTGGGAGAGGGGTGAGCTACTAGAGCCCAGTGAGCAGAATCATAAAGCATTTAAAATACATGCTATCATGGAATGCATCACATCACAACCAATCATATCAAGGATGAACTTGTCACCATTTAGCCCTCTACATATTCCAATCATGCCAGGGGCGTAGTGCAGGCCACACCTGGTCTTTCTCTTATACATAACATAACATAACATACATTATCCAAGGTGCCGGGGGCATAGAGCAGGCCACGTCCGGTCTTTCTCTTACATAGTGCCAGGGGCGTAGTGCAGGCCACACCTGGACTTCCATACCATATCATCATGTCATAACATATGAGGGCTAATGGATCATTCAACATTCATCCACATCAACAACACATTATGCAATGCAACATATTCGTGATTTCTAATGCAAACAACCTAAAATATCACATGGCATCTGTGATGCATGAACATGCTCAAAACTGATTTATTTATTTAAAAGCATAAGAGTTATTCCACTCACCTCTGGCTAGCTCTGACACTGACTGAAGCAGCTGACTCACTGCTGGGGTCCTCGGTTCCTCGGGTCTGAACCTACACAGGTGGACTCAAATGAGGGACCAACATACTATAACATAACTCTAAAAACATCCCCCAAAAACCCCCCTAAAACATCACAAAACATCCATGCAAGAACTTGCAAAGGAAGGCTGGACAGGGCACTTTCGGCGGCAGATTCGGCGGCCGAAAGTCCCTCCAGAGCCGAAAGTCAGGCAGGTTCGGCGGCACCTTCGGCGGCCGAAACTCCCAGACAGAGGCGAAACTCATGCATGTTCGGTGGCACTTTCGGCGGCCGAAACTCCCAAACAGAGACGAAAGTCTCCTTTCGGGGGCAAGCTTCGGCAGCCGAAGGCTGCCTCCACAAGAGGGTTCGGCGGCCGAAAGTCCCTTCGGCTGCCGAACCTGGTTTCTCCCAAAGGGCAGAAACTTGGTTCAAACATGCACAAATGCCTCCAAACTCAAACCATCATGCATTTAGTTCAACCAAAACATGCATACAAGCTCCTAGGGGTCTCAAACTACCTTAAACCCCAACTACAACACATCAAGCATACATTTACAAGCTACATTGTTCATGAACATACATTTATACCCATAAACATAACCATAACCTAAACATGCATTCTAACCCATAGATCTACTTAAAACTTACTTAAAACACACTATGAGCTTAAGATCGGCTCTTACCTCTTGAAGATCGAGAGAGACGACCTAAAACTCGGAGGTGGGAGAGATTTGAGTTCTTGAACCTCAAAACTCCAAAACTTGCTCAAAACTTGAAAATCTTCAAAACAAGATGAAAACTTGTGAAAATCATGAAAGATTTGAAGGAAAGAACTCAAGGATGGTGAGGAATGGCGGAAAGGCTCACCTTGGCCGAAGATGGGAAAAAGCTCGCCCGTTTTCGGCTAAGGGACCCTTTTATAGTGGCTTGCCCAGTCCACGTTCGGGGGCCGAATGTGCCTCCGCATGCATGCCATGTTCGGCGGCCGAACTTGAGGTTCGGCAGCCGAACCTGGACTTCCCTCACTTATGCCTTCGGGGGCCTAAGGCACACCCGAAATGCATGCATGTTCGGCGGCCGAACTTTGAGTTTCGGCGGCCGAACCTGAGCTTTCCTCCAAGGTTGTTTTCATTCAAAAACTCATCTCCTTTTCACTTAAAACCGTGAAAAACATTAAAACATTTTATGAAAACATGTTTTTACCCTACTAGGGGCTTCCGACATCCGAGATTCCACCGGACGGTAGGAATTCCAATACCGGAGTCTAGCCGGGTATTACACCTGCCTTTGACAACCTTAGTTTCCCTCAATAAAAAAGCACACTTGTCCTCCAGAGTAGAGATCCCATAATGAAGTTGCTGTTGCTAAATCTGAGAATCCTACACTGCAAGATTCAGGCCTTTCAGGTCCTCGGCTTATTTGTTGAGTTCATGTTAGAGTAAGGTGGCACAGGCCAAAGCCTCATCCTATTGCCGGCGAGTTTCCTCTAAAAGCGATAGCTGAACAAGAGTTTCATATCGTTGAAACTCTGCTACAGACGACCTCCTTCCTTAACTTTTCAAGCTGCCTAGTGAAGTTTGCAACTTACCCTTTGATAATTATGATGTGCTCACGACACACTGCCATGGCAGCCAAGTTCTCATCCTGTTGTGCCTCCTCGATGCGGTGGTCCATAGAGCTTTGGAGAGATCAATTTTGAGCGTCGATCTCCATAAATGTACCTAAGGACTATCATAGAGAAGAATGATGTCAGCAAACTGTAAATGTAGAACTAAATAGTAGAATTTTAAAAGTATAAAGACTAAATTTTATATTTCATGAAAGTGAAGAGACTAAACTGCTGTTTACTCTAAAAATTAAATAAAAAATTTAAAATACAAATAAAAATTAAAATAATTGAGTTGAGATATTCCATATTACATTCTTAATAATAAAAAAAATCTAATTAATTATATCTAAATAAATGAAAAAATTAAAAAAAAAAAGAGTTAGAACCGGAATATGACAATTGTGTGAAAAATAATTTTCATTTTTAAACTAATAAAAAACTAAAAAAATTGAATAAAATATCAAATTAATCAAATATTGTAATTTAATTTATTTTATTAGTTTGAGTTGAATTGAGTTAATTGAATTTAATGGTTTGACCTAATCCCCCTAAATCCAGGTATGGTAGTGTCCAAGGCTAGAAGCTACCGCTACTTATAATTTAGCCTCCGTCTATTTTACAAATTAAATTTTATTAATTTAATTTTTATTTTTATTTTAAACATTTAAAAACTATTAAATTAATAATTTAATTTTTCATAAATTTAACAATTATATTATTTTATTTTTTCAATTAAATTTATATTATATTTTTAATTAAACATGTAATTTTATAAAATATTAAATTAATTTTTTTATAAATTTATAATTTGAAAAAAATCAAATAAATAAATCCAGTTTTTTCAGTTATAAAGTGAGTCAGACTTTACAATAGAGCATTTTTTTTTATAAACAGTTCAGTAAGAAAGTCGATACAATATTCAGATAATTTTTTACTACCCATTAATATATATGTACGTTTAAAATTTATTTATAAAAATAAAATATAATTTTAATACATGAAATTGTATTATTTTTAATAAAATTATGAAATAAAAATATAATAAATATTTTTACATTGAAGGAAGTTACTTTAAACATGCTAAAATTTATATTCATTTTTTTTTAAATGGAAATTAGAAATTGGAGAAGTAAAATTTAAAATCTTTCAGATTTATTCAAATGCATTTATCACCCTATATTAAACTTGTGAATACATTGAAAATTATGTTTAAAAGTCCATATGTGAAATATAATAATTATCACTTTATATTTATAATAATCAATTGATAAATACAAAAAATATATAAATAAAATTTTTATTTATTAGTAAATGTTTGGAGGCAAATGTACAATAACTTACTGATAAATAAATAAAAAAGTTACTATTATCGCTACAGTATATATGATGATCGTTGGGCTTCGCTACCTCGATATAAGGCCCAGACCATGATTATAAGCTTAATCCAAGAGTTGAAAGGCGTCTTCAACGAGTCGGTCTGGACCACTCGGCCTCGAGATCGGGCCTCCCATGGGCCTCAGTCTTCTCACACCCATTTCAATTTTGAGGCCCAGCGTGATAAGAGATAACCAGCCCGTACATCCAGCAGAATTACTTACACGCGTGCTGGAGGGAATTAAATGACCGTTTAGCATGGAGCAGACAACTGGCATTTCCGTACGTACAATTCTATATAGCAGAGACTGGTGGTCCAATAATAGTAAGGCCGTTATGCATCACTAACAGATAAAAAAAAAAGAATAAAGGAGATGAGCACCATTCTCTCAGGCCAAGTTTACCCAATTATTGTAAATCCTTTTTCTGAATATCAAATTATCAATATACACATAATTAAAAAAATTTATTTAAATTTAATCTTTTAATAAATTAAACAACAATGCTAAATTTTGTGTGCTTTGCTTCTGTGTTTCGAATATGGCACAAGCTGTTTTGGATATGAAGGGTTGTTTCTCGATTGGCTTCTATTTCTCCAGATGCAAGTGAAGTGGTGGTTTCTGCTTTGTCTGAGTCTATTGCAGTGGTGGAGTCGATGAAATTGTAGTCTCGGTCTCGGATTCAAGAAGCTTTGATTTTTAGCGATTGTGGGTAGACCGGGTATTTTGATTGGATTTGGGCTTGTACTGGGCTTGAGTCTTCTTTGGGCTTTTTTTGTTTGGTCCTTGTAAGTTGTCTTGCCCAATGAGATTTGTTAAATGTAAACTCCTTTGTACTGGTCAAAGAAAAGGAGGTGCCACTTGTTCTTAGGGAATTGTGTAATCCTAGACGAGATCATATTTTCAAATTTATTTTGAGTAATTTATAATATAATCTCTGATATTTATTAAAATTAATAATTTAGTCTCAATTTTTTTAAGACTAAACGATTTAGTTTTTAAATTTTTATTTTTTAATAAAATAATTATTTTATTCAATTCAAATTAAAGAGATTAAATTATTATAAAGATTACATAATTATAAATTATTAAAATTAAAGAAAATAAATTGTTATAAAAGATAAAGCTTGAATTCCGGTGAAATTTGAAAGGTTAAATTATATAAATTAATAATAAATTTTAATAAAAAATATTTTATTAATAAAATTAAATTATTTCTCATTAGAAATATAGAGACTAAATTATAGATTTTATTAAATTTTATAAATTATATTATAAATTACTTTTTTACTTAAAAAACTAATTAGATGCGATTTTAATTTATTTCTAGCTAAAATAGACAACAAAATAGTAAATTGATTTCAATTCAATAGCAAAAGGTAAATAAGTTTTTCTCATATCTCTCATTTTGGTTAAAAAACCCTTTAATTTCCTTATTTTTAATTGTTTGTTTTGTATTAATATATTATTTTATTATTTTTTGTCTATTACTTTAAATGCAATAGGTATACATACAAGATTATACTTTCAATGTCTATTTCTTTAGAGAGGGAAACTCTACTTGTTTGATTCTTTGATTTTTTAATGTGCTAAGACTTTCATTTTATTGCAATTTTCTTGTTCGGTATTTAAAATTTATTTTTTTTAAATTAAAAAATTTTATAAATAAAATAAATGAGTATAAATTTTATAGAGACTTTAATTTTATTTAAATTAAATGATAAATAGAATAAGAAGAATCGTTTAAAACAAGAGGAGAAGTAGAAAATTGCTATCGGACAAATTAATTTAAAAAAAAAACTAAAGGAGAAATAAAATGGTTAGATCATAAAATAAATAATCAGATTAAAACTCAACTGAAATTAGTCAAAATTGAGAAGTTTGTCGTTGATTATTAATTAAAAACATAGTTCATTTAATTATTTATTATTTGATTATAGTGTTTAAATAAACGAAACTTATAATTTTTTTTATGATTAAATTAATATATATAGCGTTTATAATTTCTAGTTAATTAATAACTTGACCAATCGTGTATATTTAATTAACTGCTTTTAAAGGAGAATATACTAATTACTTAACATAAACAAATATACTAATTACTATTTATATTAACCATTAAATAATTATGTATTTATTTGAATTAATTAGTAATATGTTGTAGGAAATTTAATAGATCTCTTGAATTTTTAAAACAATAATAATGGAGGTAGTGTTTCTCAAAAACAGAAATTATTTGAAAATAAAAATAAAATGAACCGAAATTAAAAACAAAATTTTATAACTTTAAATAAATCTCAATTTAATTAATTTTTAACTGAATAAAAGAGTTTAATTTCAGAAAAATAAAAATAAGAAAGAGAAAAAGAATTTGGTCGGAGAGGAACAAAAAAAGAGAGAGGAGATGATGAGAAGAGATGTAATATCTACTTCTAAATCAGTTTCTATATAGCATTTTTCTAAATAAATAAATAATTATTCACAATAAAAAAAAATTCTACTATTATTATAATAGCTCTTATTCTAATCTCGATATGATTCTATTTGTATCTATCTGAAATAATTTTGAACTCTGAACAGCGGGGCAATGTTGCGAGTCTTGGCAGCTGTAGTGTCAACTGGGTACTTTTTCAGATCGAGAATTTGAGTCTTTAGGATTTTTATAGGTAGACTCATACTTTTTTTTTTTTTTTTTTTTGCGCTTTAGACCTTCTTTATGATTTTAAAATTGATCGACTTCCATAAAAATTATCAATGATTTTAATTAATATACAAAAATACTTAATACATAAAAATTATCAATGATTTTAACTTAATTAACAAAATTTTTATGATAAACATAAACAAAAAATTATCAATGATTTTAATTACTATACAAAAATCTTATTAATGTTTAATTTTTAAAGACATAATTAATATAAAAATATTTATTTTACTGATAACGTAAAATTTGAAAAACTATATTATAATTTAATTATAATTTTAAAAAAAATCTAAGGGGAGTAAAATAAATATTAAAGTTGATTTTAAAAAAATAAATTCAGTAATAAATTCAATAAAAATTTTATATTTTTACTTAAGAATAAAAAATTTTAATTTAATTTTTTAAAAAAAATAAATTATTATAATTTTATTAAAAGTAAAATAAATTTATATTTAATATAATACTTTCTCTATTTTATAATTTTTTTATATTTTTTTATTATTTTAAAATTATTATCCATTTTCTTTTTATTAAATTATAATGACATGTAAATAAATTATGATAATCCTACTTAATTTTATTTTATTTTCAAAAAAATTCTAAAATATCTCTTAATATTTAATAAATCTTAATATATTTAAAATAATTATAATTAAAAAGTTAATAAAAAAATTATATTTTTTAAAAAAATTTATTATTTAATTCTTAAATATTATCATTATTAATAAATTAATCTCTCAATTTTAAAATTTATTAAAATATTTTATTTTTTTTAATTAATAAAATAATTTTTTATCCATTTTTACCATTATAGCAAAAGATCATATCATCCTTCATCCTCTTTCTCTTCTTCGATTTTATTTTTATTTTAGATAAAAATGTTTTAATAAATTTAAAAAAATAAATATATTTTAATAAAATTTTAAAAATATAAAAATTAACTTTTATTAATAATGATAATATTTAAAAATTAAATAAGAAATTTTATTTGAGAGTAAAATTAAATTTTAAATTTTTTTTTTATTTTTTATTTTTTATTTAATTTTAACGAAAAAGATAATAGAATAATTATTTTATTGATAAATAAAAAAATAAGAATATTTTAATAAATTTTTGAAAATATAAAGATTAATTTATTAATAATAAAAATATTTAGAAATTAAATAATAAATTTTTTATTTTTTAATATTTATAAAATATAAAATAAATAAAAATTATGGAAAGAGAAAGTAATATTTTCATAATAAAATATTATTTTTTTAAATATAAAAATTTAATATTTTAATTAATAAAAATTACAAAATATATAAAAATAATAAATAATTTAATTACAAAATAAAATTTTATTATAAAAAATATGTTATTATTAAAAGGAGTATTTTATTTTTTTAAAAAATAATATTATATTAAATCTATCTTAATAAAACTATAAAAATTTAATTAGAAAAAGAAAAATTCAGCTTACTTGGCTCTGGTAAATGTACAGGTCTTATATCCAAATAAATACAGAGGTTCTGCCTTTTCTGTACTCGATTTAAAAAAAAAAAAGGAATAAAAAAGAGTCGCTATATGCTGGTGACGACTGCTTCGTGGCTCCGACCACCACAATGAGGTCTCACCCCCTGCTATCCAAACCTACTTATCCTCAACCCGATGACGACACCGACCCATTAACCCGACCAGCCATCGCAGCTGGCCTTCCCACCGTCCGCAAGAAAGGAACCGGGGTTCGGGCCTGGCTCCTCCTTGACAACACCGGCCAGGCCCAGGTTGTGGAGGCAGGTAAGCATGCCATCATGCGCCGCACCGGCCTGCCCGCTCGTGACCTCCGGATCCTCGACCCGCAACTCTCGTACCCATCTACGATTTTGGGTCGAGAGAGAGCAATCGTCATCAATTTGGAGCATATCAAGGCAATAATTACGGCCCAGGAGGTTCTTTTGCTGAATTCCAGGGACCCCTCTGTTACACCGTTTGTCGAGGAATTGCAGAGGAGGCTTGCATGTCATTATAAAGCTACAGAAGCTCAGGTGTAATCCCGATTCTTATTGTTGACATATTTTCTTTTTGTAACGTTCCAAAATTCAGTACCTGTGCGTTCATGAAGGCTGAATCTATTTTAATTGTCTGATGTACAATTCGAGATGCTTTGAATTTTTTTTATGTGCTTGTGTTGATTTCCTGAGAAATCATTATATGCGTGAATTTGTTGTAATCAAAATGTTGTAGTTGCAATTCTGTTGGATTCTCAGGTATCTAATTCAGGGTAGTTGATTCCTTTTGTGCTTTGGAAGAACGCCATAAAGGAAGGCTTAGTCAATTTTCTCTCTCTGTGTGTGTAGTTGCAAGTGATTTGCGGAAGGTTTTAGGTGTTATAAGAGTTCTTTTATATGCTGAGGAGATTAAGAAGTTATGCATAGTGTTTGGTTCAATTCTATGATTAGAATTATGTGGAATTCAATTGAATTTCAAATGAATTCATTTGAAATGAATTCCACTGTTTGGTTTGTTATAATTTAAAATGTAGAATTCAATTGAATTCCATATAATTTATGTTTGGTTTAATTTCAGAATTGAAATTCATTTGCTTTTAATTCCTAAATATGGGAGTTGATATTAGCTTTTCACTCCATTCAACCAATTCAAGGGACTTTAAAAGTTTAAAATAGATGGCTGGTTGTTTAGTAGCATCTATCACTTTTATTTAATATTTATAAATAATATAAAAATTAAAATAGTATAATTATTTATTAAAATAATTTTGTAATCATTAATTTTTTTTAATTATTTATTAATTTTCAGTTATTTATTTAACTAACTAGTAAAATAAATGATAATTGAAAAAAAAAGTTTTGTTATGGGCATTTTAGTCCACAAAGTATTGTTAGGTAAGTTTTGTGGAATTCATTTCAAATTCCATCAAAATTTGAAGGAATTAGTTTTAGTTATAACCAATTTCATGGAATTCAATTTCTAGAATTAAATTTTAATTTCTCTTCAAACGAAACACACAACATGGAATTCAATTAATCCACAAAATTTTAGGAATTAGAATTGAATCAAACACAGTGATAGTGAATCTCCGCTTGAAATAAAAATTTCACAAGAATTCAATTCAGTTGAATTCTTTTAAAACAATTTTATTGTTTGAATGAAAGAATTTAATTCTTTTTAACTTAAAAAATTTTCATTTTAAAAGAGTTTGAAATCTTGAATGATTTTGCAGAAATTCTTTTGATTTCTTTTTTTGCAAAATTAATCACACTAAACGAAGAGTAAATGTAGTGGAGGAAATATTTCATAACTTGCATAATATAGTTGACTAGTAGTTGGTAATAGAATTGGAAATGGGTTATTTAATCCAACTGGTGAGTGAAAGTGAGTCATGAAATGGACTGGGCTTTTTATGTTAACTGATATGAAATTAAAAACAAGGAACTAATGGAATCTCCCCAAGTAAAAGCTAAACTTGATGTGCTACTCTCCATACCAAATACAAATTATATAAGGTCACATATATTCAATTCCTTTTCTTTGTGCTAATTTGCATAACTAATTGCACCCTTTTCTTAACTTATATATATTTTTAATTAAATTCTCTCAATCTTCAAGCTTGCATTTTTGTGCTTTTTTTTTAACCGAAGATTTGGATATTTAAGTGTTCATTATTTTTCATGTGTTCTTTTTTGCCTTTTTTTTTCGTCCTTAAAAATTTATGTGCCTATTGACTGTCAACTCAGGTGCCTATTGATTATTCGAAGTGCCTTTTGAATTGTATGCTTGCTTATTTGTTGTTTTCTCCTTTCTATGCAGGAGGGAAATGGTGATGATTCAAACTGGAAAAATTTGTATAACCCTGAAGACCCACAATCAAGGGAAAATCTTAAAAATTTTGCTGGAGGCTTTCTAGATTCTCAGGATCAAGATGAGGGAGGGAAGCTAGATGGGAAACCAGGGCTTGAAAATCGAGATGGACCAAATGTTCTTCCATTTGAATTTGTTGCATTGGAGGCATGTCTTGAGGGTGCTTGCAGTTGCTTAGAAAATGAAGTGAGCTTTTACAAGTTTGAGTTTGATAGCTTTTTGGTTTATTTATAGCTTCTTTCACAATCTTTTTTCATTTTTCATAACCTACCAGGCAAAAACACTGGAGCAAGAGGCTCATCCAGCATTGGATAAGCTAACTTCAAAAATCAGTACTCTCAATCTAGAGCGTGTCCGCCAAATTAAGAGTCGTTTGGTTGCAATAACTGGGCGTGTTCAAAAGGTTTGCTAGTTATAGTGTGCTTTAATAGGCCATTATGAATAATAACCTCATTATTGCAAATCTTTTAATGCTTCATGCTATGTAATTAACTATGCATGCATATTCAACTCAAGGTTAGGGATGAATTGGAGCACTTGTTGGATGATGATGAAGATATGGCTGAGATGTATCTGACAGAAAAGTTGACTCAACACCTAGAAAATTCTTCCACAACCTCTTTAAGTGACAGAAATGATACGGATGATGAATATCTTCTAGCAGACATGGATGACAGGTACCTAATAATATTATCATCACTTTGATTAGACAATTGTTTTTCTCCAGTTGTTGTCTTTTCACTTGGAATTCTCATTCTGTTGAATCAGGATTCCTGCTGAAGTGTCATTGGAGACTCGTGGGGGTTCTATTGGCGGTGAGGGTGATATTCACAATGCTGACAACCCACATGATCATATGTTTAGTGCTGCTCATGTGCTTAGTAGGGGTAGCCGTGGGACCCATACCAGTACCACTCAAAGTGCTATAAGCAAGCACCTTGATGTAGAGGAGTTGGAAATGCTATTGGAGGCATACTTCGTACAAATTGATGGTACACTGAACAAGCTATCTACGGTATGCAACATAATTTCTGACTTGATTCTCCTGACCTGATGTGTATTCCTCTTTCATGTATGCATGAGTTTTGATTATAGTCGTCATCTATAACCATATAGTGCGTAGTTACTTGTTATGCATGCGTGCACGCCCTTGTCACTATGTTCCCTTTTATGAAACAAGAAAAGAAGTGATGCGCATATCTTCAATGATGTGGTAACCACAAAAGAGCTCTACTATGTAACTAAACTGAAATGTGTTCATGCTATTTGGCTTTTTGTGCATTCAATTGCATGACTGTGTTAAGAAAGCACCAAATCTGCAAAAGAAGAGAAAGAAGAGAAGCAGGGAAGGGAAATAGAAGGAGAAGATCAGAAAAAGGAGTAAAGAGGGGAAGAGAGAGGAGGAGAGAGAGAGAGAGAAATAAGAGAGTAATTGCTTTATTAAATTCTAAATTGATTTCCCTTGGGTATAATATTATTCCTGTTTATACAACATATTCTTCTATACACTTCTATTCTTATTATCATAACATTCACCACTTCTTGAGATCATTCGTGTCCTCGCGAATGAGTTAAAGGAAACTAACAAAAACAACAGTATGCATGCTAAAAAAAATCCTAACATAATTTGACCAGCTATAATGTGAATGGAATTGCTAAGATTGCTCTGCTCCAATTTCTCCAGCAAATGATATGAGAGCAGTGGAAAACTCACAAATGATATAAGCCATTAAGAGATTGATGAGGAGAAATGGTCCCAAACTTGTGATCTAACAATAGAAGCCGAAATAACAACTTCCCAAGCTGAAGTCAGAAATTTCCAAAATCCTTGGTATCTTCTAATTTGATTTTCCGACTGCACATGAAGCCAAGCACAATGTTGAATTCTTCTAGTGAGACAACACTTAAAAAGACCTTTGGATACTTATTTCATCTGTGAATATCTCCAACACTCTTCTTCAATTCAAAGACCACCCTCACTACCATGTTAACTCCAGCAAAAAAATTTATCTCAGGTATGCCATTAGCTAGAAAATTACAAGCAGACCTTTGCAAACAGATATGGAAAATTGAATTTTCCCTTTTGTCTCCAAATTTCAAATTTATTTTCCTCAAGTATCATATGACGACAACTTTCTGTAAATTAGGGAGTCAGTGTCTTCCTCTGTCTTCTTAATATCTCCTATTCATCTTTATTATAGGATCACAAAAAATAAAAATCACCGTCATGGTTAACAATGAAAGAATCCTCTGTACGAAGACCACATGAACTCCACCCGCGTATATGATGTTTTCCACATTGTTCTTCTCTATAAAATTTAATGTCTTTTACTTCCTTCAAAACATTCTCAACACTGAGGGCACCCTTTTCACTTTCCAAATTTTGATAAATCCATGGGCAAGAAGAATACTTGTGTTGCTAAAAACTTCCGCATTCTGAATAATACTGATGGAACGATTTCAGCCTTGAATCCTAAAACTTGATTGAAGGTACCAAATTGCTTGAATGGACACTGTGCACTGTCCTAGAAACATTGTGAGTTGCTTCTTGGACTTGAGAAAATATTCCATGATCATTCTCAAGAAATTCCTCTGTTTCTTCCTCTTATCTTTTGCTGAGATTCATAAAGACTCACATGTCTCCCATAATGCATTGTGCTTTATGGTGGACCTCATTTCCTTCTTTATTCCATTCTTTGCTTCCATGAATTTCTCGGCATCTTTCTTACCTTTTCTCAGAGAACCTTTATGTAATGTCCAGCAGCTTGAAGATTCCCACATTGGCTATGCATGAAAATTGTGAATAATATATAATTAGCTACTTCAAACTACTAAATAACTTGGATTAACCATTTTTGGTCAAGTGGAAAATGAGTTCAAAAATTCTTTGGGTCAGTTTGGGCCAGACTCTTACATTTTATCTGTTCATCCGACATTACTGCCCTTACAATCATTCTACTAGCCATAACTCCGGTCCACAAGAACTGAAAATTAGTGCAGTCCAAACAAATGAAATTCCAAAAAAATAATGAAAGAATTTCAAGAAAGGAACTAGAAATTTGAGGAAGAAAGAAATATAAAGAGAGAAACCAGAGGGAATTTGAGAGAAAAGAATAAGATATTTCATTAATATTTTTTAGAATTTTTCAACTGGTACAAAAACAGATCTGAACCATACATTAAATAGAGAAATTGAAATGGAAACCCAAAAAGATAGATGCGAGGGAGAGATTAATTGAGAAGTGAAACAGAAATAAAAGAAAGAATCAGAGAAGATAGAAGAAATAAAGAGAGACGATTAGAGGGAGAAAATTATTAGAATCTTGATATTTCTTGGATTTTCAAGAAATTCTAGAGAGAGAGACGATATTCAAGAAGTACAGAAAAAGAATTATAGGAAGAAGAGCAGAAGAGATTTGGGTTCCAGGAAGAAGAAGAACCGGGAATTTGGGGCCTGTGAATTGTACCTTCTGATACCAACTGTTATGGTAGCACCAAATCTGTGAAAGAAGAGAAGCAGGGAGGGGAAATAGAAGGAGAAGATTGAGAAAGGAGAAAAGAGGGGAAGTGAGAGAAAGAAATAAGAGAGTAATTGTTGTTTTATTAAATTCAATTGAATCCCATCAGTTGCGATACTATTCTTATTTATACAACATATTCCTCTATACGCTTGTGTTCTCCTTATTATCGCAACAGACTGCCAGTGCACAAGGTTAGATAATGTGTAAATTCATTTTGGATATTGCAATAAATTTCTTCTGTGATGCATCTCATTATACTTACAGTTGTTTTATGTTTTCTGGCCGCACCTTTGAAGTTGAGGGAGTACGTAGATGATACAGAGGACTACATCAATATAATGCTGGACGACAAGCAGAATCATCTCCTGCAAATGGGGGTCATGTTAACAACAGCAACTCTAGTGATAAGCCTTTTTGTTGCAGTTGCTGGTGTTTTTGGCATGAATATCAACATTGAGTTGTTCAATGAAGAAGTTGAAACAGGGATGCAAAAATTTCTATGGACAGTTGGTGGCAGCTGTACTGGGAGCGTGTTCCTGTATGTAATTGCTATTGCCTGGTGCAAGCACAAGCGGTTGCTGGAATAAACTGCTGTGTACGAGGCAGCAATAAAGTTGAGTGGCTGTTGTGACTATGCTTTTACTTCTCTTTCTGTTCATATTTCTTTAATATCATTAATGGTATTATGAAGGGACCTCTAGTGATAAAAGCTTGAGATTTTACTTGTTTGAGAGATTTCAAGTTAAAACCACTTGGAATATCATGGGAAAAAGGGTGAGCCATTCCCATTGTATAGCTCTTTTAATATTTCAAATATACCAAAAAAGGGGAATTTCCCTGCCCCAGAAATTTTGATTATATTTTCTTGTTTCTTTTACTAAGGTTCTGATAGTTTCGTGGAAACTTAAATGTATAAAATAAAAATATAAAAAGTATATCAAGTGTACTAAATGAAAATAAAGATGTTAATACAATTTATATAAAATATGACAAATTATAATTTAATTTATGACAGCAGCTGGATTTTGAATTAGTCATTGAATACAAAAAAGAGAAAAAGGTATTTTGACTCTTATAAAATAAGGGCCAATCTATTAGTGGATGGCATGGATTGGTCTTGGGTTTTATAAGCCCAAGAATACTCGAAACTATGCATATTCTGTTTTTCTTGCAGATGTGACAGAGACATTTTCAATAGAGAAAAAAGAGAAGAGAATTTGGACTGAAGTGAAAAGAAGATAAGCCCATGAAACCTCATCATCTATAAGCTCATCAGAAGAAAAAGCAGTGGTGGTGGTGGTTTTGAGAGAAAGTGTAATGGTTACAAATGAGTTCAATATCCCAAAGTGTATTGATGGCACTTGCAGTTACTGTCAACAAATTTGCTTCATCAAATGTTCATGCAGTTCAAAGAAAAGAATCTAAAACTTCTCCTGCAACTTCTCCAGCTGCCTTCCCAAGAAGAGGATTCCTCTTATCTACTTTGGTTGCTGCTTATCCTCTCACCACTGACTCTAAAACGCAGCTCCTTAACAGTATGTCTTCTGCTATTTATATTTACTTTTTGTTCTTCATTTTATCCTTTTTTCTAATGGTCAGATTGGAATTTGAATTCATGACCTCATCATAACCTTTAAAAATGAATCCTTTATGCCAACATTGCTATAATTTCATCTAATATTGCTTCTGCTATTTATTATTATTTTCTTCTTGCTTTTACCATTTTTTCATATTGAGTTCTGTAAGTTCAAAGTCTGATTATCTATAGTTAGGGTAAAATTACAATTTGATACCTATAGTTTATTGAAACCTACACATTAATTAGTCTTTGTATTTATAAAATCCAACTATTTACTCACTATAATCTCAAACTTTTTAGTAATTTAGTCCCAATAGTTTAAAACATATAACAAATTAGTACTTAAATAAATAATAAAATAATAGTAATCTAACTGTATTTTTTAAGATAAGCATTAATTTGTTACTTTTTTAAATATAAGAACCAAATAGCTGATTTTTAAAAATATAGAAATTAATGTATAAATTTTACTAAATTACAGGGACTAAATTATAATTTATTATTATACGGCATATCTCACCCTTAGTGTTTCTTGATGAGTAGTTTACCCTCTTTCAACTGTTCTTTCTAGATGGGCATTTGGTTGGAGGTCTCCCTTCCATATACTCTTTTCAGTTTTACTAATAAATTATTGCTTATGATTAAAAAAAATAATTTCACTCATTATTATTTTAAGGTTTATAGTTCAATTTGTATGAAAATAATACCTATGATATTCTACCATACAACTAGTAACAATTTTCTACACTGTCAAAAAATATTGATATGGCAAGTAAAATATAATTATTAATTAAAAATTAAAAATACGTGATTTCCTTTTTTTCATTTTAGGATTTGTAATTCAATTTGTGTTAATTTAGTATTTTCTTATTATGATTTTCATATCAACATGTTTTACAGTATCTAAAAATTATCACTATTTATTAACGGCGTGATATTACATATACTATTTTGACACAAATTAAATCACAAATTTTGAAGTGAAAAATCAATAGAATTACATGATATTTTTATATATTTTTAAAACAATGTTGGTGGATTGAAATTTTCTTTAATCTTGGCAGAATATTTGAAGAAATCAGAGGAAAACAAGGCGAAAAATGACAAGGAGGTATAAAATTTGGAGAATGATGCAAAAATTTATAGTATTTGTTATTTGCTTGAAGTGTCATAATTGACAAAATAAATATATATAAATATAATTATGGTTTGTTTTTGAAAGAGATTGGATAGCTATTACAAGCGCAACTACAAGGATTACTTTGATTTTGTAGAAGGATCTTTGAAAGGGAAGAAAGAGCAAGACCTTACTGAATCTGAGAAAGGTATTCTTGATTGGCTCAAGACCCACAAATAACAAAAATTATATGTAAAATATTTTCATTACTCAGCTTTTGGAATTTTGTCTTCTTTAATTACTGCATTATGAAGTTCTTTTGGTTTATTTGCATGATATCATTTGTATAAAAGATATGAATCACAACGCATCGATACAGACTTAGCATGATGATAAGTGCATCTGAGTAAATTTGAGAAGTCTCAAATTTTATTCTCTTAATTTTCTGTTCTATTTAAAAAAAAAATTATTATACTTAATTATGAATGGTTATTATTCACTAATTGATTCAATTTAAATATATATTTATCCATAGCCTTTTGGAGGTAAGCTTGAATTTATTTAACTATGGCAGTCATCGCCCTTTTGAGCTCAATACACACACTTTTCTCGGTGGGAATTTCATTGCGAATAATTTGATTTAAAATTAAAAGTTAAAATTTTTGGTATTTATAAAAATTGAATTAAATTAATTTTGATAAAAAAATCGAATCGATTTGATTCGATTTAATTTAAATTTTTAATAAATTTTTATTTTATACACTTTATTTTTAATATTTTAAAATTTAATTAAAATATTTTAAATATAATATAATATAATTTTTTTATATTATTAAAAATAATATATTATTAATACTAATCGATTT
Source organism: Manihot esculenta (assembly GCF_001659605.2). Classification (NCBI taxonomy): domain Eukaryota; kingdom Viridiplantae; phylum Streptophyta; class Magnoliopsida; order Malpighiales; family Euphorbiaceae; genus Manihot; species Manihot esculenta. The sequence continues at coordinate 7,524,309 of NC_035167.2, read as the reverse complement.
TATTTATTTTTTTAATTTTTTTATTAAAATTAAATCGAATTAAAATAATAAAAAATTTTAAAATTAAAAATTAAATCAAACCAAATTGAAATGAATAAAAAATATAATCAAAATTTTAAATTATTTTAATTTGAACCGACTGCTCACTGGAATGAACATACATCGATATGGCCAATAGATAACCTTAGCACCTCAACACCCATTTTACTCTTTCTGAATAAACTGAAATAGGCCGAATAATGATTCCCAAAGGCCCTGTTGGCCTCCTCAGGACACCTTTTGGAGGTCGATCTCAAGAACTTTGGCGAGACCGAATTCATGTCTTCATGAACCTGTGCAAAAGTCTCATGGTTAGAGATTGCAACGAACGCAGATATTTTTGAGTATTTGATTTAATCTAACTCTATTTGGATTTAGATTTTTTAAGTTAACTATCTCTATAAATTAATATAAAATTTATAATAATATTTATAAATTTTTTAATATATTATTTAAAATTAAAATTGAATTTTTTAGAAATATTAATTTTTAAAATAAAATGATTAATGAAAAATATATTTTATATAAATTATTAATTTAAATATATAAAACTAAACGTACGATTTCACTATTTGTCTTTCTTTAAATGAAATTCAGTTGAAATAGTCACGAGCTTGGCTGAATAGTAATTATATTAAAGTTGAATAAAATAATAATTATTATTATTATCAAAGGAGGAGATATTTTAAGTCTATATTTCCTATATACATCAATTCCAAACATTTTTTTTTTTTTTTTTTTTATCAATGAATTGAAAGTATTCTTTTTAATAAAAAGTATGATTTTAGTTAGGGACATCCACTATCCTTAGTATTCTAAACTGAATTAAAGAACCACACCCAATGAATCGAAAAAGAATTGATATATTGAGAAATCGAATCATATTTTATTAAATTTATTTAACTATTTAATTTTAATTTTAATTTTAATTTTGATCCTGATGTTTTATTAGGAATCATATCACAACTGAACTTATATTGTATTAGAACTGATCAAAGAATTTTTTTATGTCGGACTATTTGTATAAAAAATTTAAATTTTTTTACTATTTTGTAATTTAATTTAAAATTTTAAAAATTAATAAAATTGTATAAAATTATAATTTTTGTTGTAATTATATTCCAATTTTAAATTTGAATTGGAAAGAGTGTATTTTGCTAGCATGAAAATACGATGTGTATTATTTTATTATATTCATATGTCAGTAAATAAATTCTATTAATATAAAAATTTTATAACTTTTAGCTATTTTGTAATTTAATCAAAACTTTAAAAATTGATATAATTCAATTTAAAATTTTTAAATTTATCTTTTTTCACTACTAAATTTCTAATACCTAGTGTTTGATGCAAGAAATTATCATAGGATTTCTTTCGAATTTTTAATTTTGATTCTATTAATTCTTTTGAATTTTAATTATATATACTATTAATAAAATGTTTATATTTGTGCATTCGAGTTCTGATTTATACTATTAAGTAATGACAAAAGATTAATAGTGCAACTATAAACAATAAGACTAAAATTTTTATTTTTTATTATATTGATATAATTTTTTATAACAAATATAATAAAATTTATTGTGATGAAATACCTAACAAAATATTTAAAAAAATAAGAAATTAATAAATATAAGACTTATTATAATTTTTATTGAAACTGGTGACAAATAGAAAAAATTTAAAGTTATAGTATTTTTGCACCAGCTCAAACGGAATGAAGAAAAATAAACTTAAAAATTTTAAGTTGAATTATATTAATTTTTAAAATTTTAAATTAAATTAAAAAATAACTAAAAATTTTAAATTTTTTATCAATAGTTTTTATTTCTATAGCATATGAGAATAATAAAATAATTTAAGTTATCTTACCTATATCAATGAGACATGCTCTCTACAACTCAAATTTTAAATTTGGATATAATTGTAACAAAATTTATAATTTTAAATAATTTTATCTACGTTTAAAATTTTAGATTAAATTACAAAATAACAAAAAGTTTTGAAACTTTAATGTAAATAGACTTTTTATGTGTTTTTTAATAATTTTAGTGACAGTACAGTTCTATTGTATTTTTTTATTAATAATATGTTTTATTTCTTAAATAGTTTCAATATAATCTTTAAATTATATTATGAAAATTATATGATTCTATTTAAAGAATTTAAATTTAAATTTTATAAATTATTAAATAATATATAATAAAAAATTATAAATAAATAAATTTATAGTTAAAATAGTTATTTAGGAGTTATTCAAGATTTAACTTAGCAAAAATTTAATTCATTATGCGTATATACTATTTTTGTTTATTTTTATATTTAATATTGTCTATCTTCTTTTATTAATTAACTATTTATATAAGTTAAATATAACTCTCACAAATAGTTGTTAATAATATAATTAAATAACCATATATTTTACTTAATTATTAAAATTTTTTAATAATTTAATTAATTAATTGTATTTTATTCTACCTGTAGGTTATATATATGTGTATTTCTGTGTCTATATATTTATTAATTTTATTTGTAAAAATTAAAATTTTAATTAAAAATTTCAATTAAAATTAAAATTAAAAAAATAAAATAAAATTTAGAATCGAATTAAAATCATATCAAAATTGGTTAGTATCGTAGTGAAATTATAGAGTAGCGATCTCCTCAATTTCTTTGTGTTTGTTGTGGTTTTATTTTCATATTATGTGTTTACAGGTATTTAAGATGACTAGATTTATTTTCTTCTAGTCTTTTGAGCTTGTCACAGTTGCTTTGAGAAGAAGTAATGAAGCAAAGGATTGTCCAATGAAAAGCTGTGCATATGGCTGCTTTGCTATGTAGTTGTTAATCTGAGCTTGCGAGTCTCTGAGGTTTGGGTTTGACTTATCTGGGGATGCTCATGGTATCACAAGCTTGGTACTCAGTCCCTTAAGGCCTACACAAGACTGAGATGACTAGGAGCTTTGTCACTCCCTCGCGAAGCCTCTACTCTTCCCCTCTCCGATTCATTCTAGGTTGGCATTTTCCTTTGCATGCATTTGATGGAATCTTGCTGTCAAACTCTGTTATCTTGTTTTCCTTTGCTGGTTTTCTCTGCTGATAACAGGTTATGCTGATGCTATTGATGTAGATTGGTGGCTGCCGGCATCATCTTTGGGTGGAGTTTTCTAGATCAAGGCTGCCTTCCTCAGTGGACGTTCTTAGATTGAGACCCTTCCTGTTTGCAATAGCACTTAAAATTATTTTTCAAAACGTTTATCAGTTTTAAATGTTTAAAATCATTTCGAAATTGAATTTTGACTATAACACTTAAAATTATTATTATTATTATTATTATTATTATTATTATTATTATTTAATTTCATTTACAGTATATTTATTTTTTAAAAGAAGAAACTAATAATATTTGTCATTAAAAATGGTAATCTCCTCAATCCGACATTGAAAAAATAATCATTTTTTTAATTATACTAAAAAAAAAATTATTCAGTGCTATTAGAATATTATGTGACATAAATATTAATAAAATTAAAATATTTATTATTTTATTATTAAAATATATTAAACGAGCTAATTAAAAGAAAATAACTATCAACTCACTTATATTTCTTCAACTTTTTAACAATAATGTGTGTGCAGTGGAATAGAGAAGAAACTGGATTAACTACTGTTAGATTTTTAATTAAGCTAAGGAATTCTGCTGCTCAGGATTGTGACTTGCATCACAGCTTTTGTTCATTAGCTCAAAGTAATTGTCTAGCTTCATCATCCCCCTTAAATTATGACAATGGTGTTTTTTCTTTTTTTTCCCAATAAAAAAAGGGGCAGGTGAGATATGCATGGCAGAAATGATAAGAGACAAGAAGAGTAATGTCAAGAGAAATGGGAACAAAACTTGCAGATATAAAACGACAATGGAAATAAGAATGGAACGTTGCCGTTGTGTATTGAGACAAACCCACACCCTTCACCGCTGTACGTTACAGAGTGGAAAGTATTCAACTCTTCTTAATTTGTGTTTGGAGGTGGTTGGTTAGGCATTCTTTGTTTTCTCCATCCCTTCAATTACTTCCTTCCTTATCCCTTCTTCCCTGCTTTTTCTTTACTATAATTCCTTTTTTCTATATGAAACGTGTCATGCTCTTAACCCATACGTGTTTTATTTTCCTTTTGAGAAATTATAAAAAAAAAAAAAAAAAAGAATCCCGTGTTGTTTGCTTTTGTAAGTTTGTGAGGACATGGAAGTCTCTAGTCACTAATAACTCAGAGAAATTTTTTTATATACATCATTTCGTACGTACGAATCTGAAATTATATAATAATCGTTGGATTAGTAGCTTTCACTTAAAGTATCGGTGGAGATTCGTGCACGTGTGATGATTTATAACTCAACACCTACGCATTGAATCAATTCTGGAACATGAAAAACAAGAACATGTGGGTTTAGGTCAGAACTTTAACATCCTAAATTCTCCATGAGATAAAGGTCTTTTTTTTTCTGAAAAAATAAAAGATTGAAGCATGTTGTCTTGGTCAGGAAGATATGAGGCAGGACCTCCAGTGCTTCAAAAGAGAGTAATGGAGATGGATATGAAATATTCCAAAATTGAATTTGTCATATATCTGAACTTATCTCACTACCCATCACCTATATTAATGCCAAAATTTTGAGTTTAAGCCTCAGTACCACTGTTTCATCATGGGTGGTAGTGGAGAGCTATGGATGATTCCAGATACGAAAATTATATTATTTGAATTTAAATTTATTTAATAAATTAAAAAAATATTTTTATTAATATATATAATAAAATAAAATAAATACATTTGAATAAATTTAAGAGATTTCATGATCTATTTTCTTAATTTTCGATCTCTATTTAAAAAAAATACTCACACTTAATCTAATAATAAATATATTTGAATAAATTTAAAAGATCTCAAAATCTACTCTTATCGATAGAGGTGAGCATTCGGTCGGTTCAGTTCAAAACTGAACTGAACCGAATAAATTGAAAATCAAAATTTTAGTGTTTATGAAAACCGAACCGAACATATTTTGGTCAGAAACCGAATCGAACCGAACCGGTCTGATTCGGTTCGATTCGGTTCGGTTTAATCGGTTTTAATTTTTAATAATTTTTTATTTTTTACACTTTATTTTTAATATTTTAAATTTTAATTAAAATATTTTAATTTTAATATGATTTAATTTCTCTATATTATTGAAAAAACATATTATTATCACTAATCGATTCGATTCGGTTTTTCTAATTTTTTTTTTATCAAAACTGAATCGAACTGAAATAACCGAAATTTCTAAAATTAAAAATCGAACCGAATCGAAATATATAAAAAAACGAATTAAATTTTCAAATCGATTCGATTCGATCAATTTTTTCAATTTAAATCGAGTACTGCTCACCCTTGCTTATCGATCACCGTTTATAAAAAAAATTTATTTGATTCATGCAATTTTTCTTAGTAGGATAGTCACAAAAATTAGGTGTGTCGTATAGTACTTTTTTGTCGTCTTCCTTTAGAAAAGGCATTAGAGATTGTGAATTAAATAATCAGTGGATTACCTGATTGAATAATCATACGACTCTTTTGAATTATTATATGTAATGCATGATTTAATTAGTCAATGATGGGCATTTTTTTCTCCCTAAAATACAGGGTTTTGGTTAATTTCTTGAATTTTTTGATATTCTCACTTTAGCCTCAATTCTTGAAATTTTCATTTGGAGTAGTTGGGAAGTTGAGAATTTATCAGAAAAAATTAATATCCTTTTATTATTACACCTGGATTTTCCATGCATTGAGGAGGGAGCAGGGCATGGGAGATGATTTGGGTTTATTGGAATTCACAATTTTCAATTTTGCCATTGGCATAATTGATTACAGGTAGAATTATTATAGCATTTTAAAAATTTATTAATTTATTATTATTTTAAAATCACTTAATTAAAACGTTTTTAATTTAATATTTTTATAAAAAATTATTATTCAACTTATTTTAATTTCGGTCAAATGAGTTAAATAATATGAATATTTAAAAGAAAAAATTACTGTTTGATTTTTATTATATGAAAAAATTTACTGATTAATTATTTAATTTTAAAAAATATATTAAAATATTTTTAATATTTTAAAAAATTTATTAATTAATTTTTTTATTAATTTTAATTATTAAATATTTTATTATTTAATCTATATAATTTTAAAAAATTTATTAATTGATCTTTCAAATTTTAAAAAAATTTATTAATTATTCTTTCTGTGTTAAGAATATTTTATATTTTTTTATAATATTTAATAGTTAAATTTATAAAAATACTAATTAGTAAATTTTTTAAATATAAGGATATTTTAATATATTTTTTAAAATAAAAAAATTAACTTGTAAATTTTTTCATATTATAAAGGCTAAATATAATATTAATAGCTAAATTTACGAATAAATTAATTAGTAGATTTTTTAAATATTAAAAATAATTTAATGTATTTTTTAAAATAAAAATATCAATTTGTGAGTTTTTTATTAAATAGTATTTTTTCAATTTAAAATTATAAAGACTAAACAATTTAAATAATTCAATATAGCTACAAATTTTTTCAATAAAAAATTAAGTAGTTGAATTTTATAAAATATAAAGATATTTTTACTAATTTTTTTAATAAAAAAAATTAAATACTTAAATTTTATAAAATATAAACACATTTTAATTGAGTTACTTTGAATTATGAATGAATTAATTAATTTCATAGAAATTTAGGGATTTGATTGTAATTTTTCCATGATTATGTATGACAAGCATGATACAGAATTTGAGTTGGAACACAGCTGACACTGAGAAGGATATGGCCAAATCAGAAAATGATAATAATAATAATATAAAAAATTAATAAATCCTAAGTTGGAAAACATAGAAGGGACCACAATCTTTCATCTTACATCATAAAAGCATTAATGTTCTACAAATTCAAGTTTCTGAAACTTTCACAAAACCTTACCATAAATATCCAAAGCACAAAACAAAAATGTACCTATATATAAATCCTTAGTGTAAGGATTGCTTGTTTAGTCTTTTTTATTTATTTATGTTTCTACTAAATTGATATATTTTTTTTTATATTTTTCTGTAAAATTTATTATAAATTATTTATATTTATTTTAAATTTAATTATTATTATTTTAAAAAAATAAATTTATATAAATTCATAGTAGAAATTTGAGTACAATTTGATTAAATTAAATATCTAAAAATATCTAAAAATATCACCCTCTGTAGAAACATATAAGGGAGAGAGACATTCATAAACTTAGCCGATGATTAATATATCTGAATAAATGAATAATATATCTGAATAACTAAGAGAGATCTCAATTTTTTTTTTTTATTTCTATTTAAAAGAAGAAAAAACAGCATGGGGCTCCATCAATACAAAGACTGAGCAAAACCTGCACAGAGGCTGCCAGCCATTTGTACCCACTATTCATTAACAAGATAGAAATAAAAAAAAAATTTCAGAAGAAGAAATTTATTTCCAGCTTTTTTTTTCTCTCTCAGGGTGCTTCCCACAGCATTGACAGGAAAAAAAAACTACAAAAAAAAAAAAGAACAAGATCTTTATGAGATCCTTTTCTCTTTTTTCACTTTACTTAACAGTCTTGCCTCTTCTATAGCTCCATTTTGTTTTACAGAACCTTCAATGGCAACAATCTCATCATCCTCTTCCCTCTTAGAACCACCTGAGAATATTGAAAGCTTTCAATCAGCTTATTTATTTTCCATGAAAAAAAAGATGGAAAAACAATATTAAATAAATTATTAATCAAATGAGACAATGCTTAACTGGTTATTTTCTATCTGGTTTCCAGATAGAGAAGAAGTTTGTATATAATTATCAAAATGTTCTTGATATGCAGATCTCCCCTGCAAAAATGATGAACAAATATTAATTAATATTTAGATTTTGCAGTCAGAGTAGCAAATAATAAGCTGAAAATTATTAAGAAGTACCTCAAACTGAGCAGCTTGTGGATAATCCAATGTGCTGTGAATGGAAGCTTGATTTTTAGCCATGAAAGCAAAATCTCTACTCTGGCAAGGTACAGTGAAGAACAATGTCAATTCCATGAACAAATTAAGGAGGTGAAAAAATGTGAAGCACAGAATTTTAACACAGTAATATTATTAACCTTGGAGAAGTTGAATGCAGGAGAGCTAGCAGTATCATCAAGAAGAGAGGAGAGTACTTCTTGCTCTTTTTTCCTTTTTCCACCATTTTTATTCATCAATGCAGCATCCTTAAATGCAGAATACAAGTAATTTCTTTCATCATCTTCCTGGAAATGATGAGGAGGCCCAGAAGATGCATCAGAAACCATGGACAAATCTTCCTCATCATGTTCATGATCTTCATCACTTTCTTCTTCATAAACATTCTTCTTTTTTTCACAAAACCCAGAACTCTTTCTACCATCAACTTGCTTGGAACCTCTCCGAGAACCAGCAGCAGCAGCAGTGGTTGTTGGAGTTGGAGAAAGAAAAGATTGTTCTAAGTAAAGAGTCCAACCAGACTCACAACCACTAGTGCACTCAGAGGCAAACACATTCATTTTTGCTGTATCAAAGAAACAAGAAATTGAAAGCTGGGTTCTTGAATGAAGAAGGAGAGGGAGCTGGCGAAAATAAAACCAAGAGAATCAGGGACGAATCCTAGAGAAAATTTGTCCTGATTCTCGTCATTCAGGGTATGAATGAGATTTTGTATGAAAATTGCCAGTTGGGTTTGGGGTTATAGAGAGAGAGAGAGAGAGAGGCACAAGGGATTCACATGGTAGACAGCGAGGCACTGTGTACGCTCTTAACAAAATAAGGTACAAGTCCATTTTCCCTTCCACAATATATGGACACCTATCCTTTGTGCGGTAATATTGCCACTCTCTCACACTCTCTGCCTCTCACTTATCACTTCTTGCTTTTTTAGGATTTTTTTTCTTCTTTCTTTTTTGGGTTAACGCAGATTGCCCCCTCTCTATAATAGTAAAATATTTACTATTTAATTTTTATATTATAAAAATATTTATTAATTAATTATTTTATTAATTAAATCAATTTAATCCGATTCAATTTTTATTTAAAATCGATTTAATTCAATTTTCACAAACATTAAAATTTTAATTTTTAATTTATTCAGTTCGATTTTGATGACTGGATTTTACAACCCTGATAAGAGGCCGGACCCATAGTGACAAGACCGGTCCAGAACCCGCGAAATCCCACAAGTGAGAAGACGCAGCCCATTCGTCCTTGAGATCAGACTTTTGACTCAGTCTTCTCTTCCCGAACCCGGCCTGAAAGCTTAGCAAAGTGAGGATCACTGGCTCAGCCCCTAACTGTTCGGTTAACTCGCGTACTAGAAGAGAGAATTAAATGACTGTTACGCATGGAGCAGATATCTGATATCTTTGTATGACCGTATCCATATGGTAGAGACAAGTGGCTCAATGGCAATGAGGCCGTTACACGTCACTAACAGACGAAAAAAAAATAAAAGGAGATGAGCACCCTCCTCTCATACCAAACTTACCAAACTCTTTGTAAAATTCTATTTTCTGAATATCAGATTATCAGATTTAATTTTAAATCGAACTGACTGAATGCACGTTTCTATATTTATAGTTGCGGGTTTTATTTATTTATTATTAATAAGTATTCGGCAATCTTTATTTTGTGGTTAGTTATATTCTATGGTCCTTTTGTGAGGATGATTTTAAGCAAACAATTTTATTGCATATTAATGAATGTATCAGATAAAATTTCAGACATTTATTGAGAGAAATGCAAATGTACCTTTGTCGATGCTGCACATGTTGTGTTTGGTCAATTATAGTTAGGAAATTGAGGTTGCTCAATCCCCGTATTCATGTGGCCTGTAAAGCTTTTCTTCTTGTCTCTATTTAGATCTAAAATACTTTATCCTCCTCATAATTTTTAGAAAAAATTATTATTTAATTTTTATAATTTAAAAAATTCACTATTTAATTTTTTAATTTTAAAAAATATATTAAAACATAATATTTTAAAAATTTTACAACTTAATCCCTAGTTAATTTTATCATTAAATATTATACAATTTGATCCCTATAATTTTAAAAAAAATTTATTAATTGGTCACTCAGATTTTAAAAAAAATTTATTAATTAATCTCTCCGTAACAGAAATATTTTATTTTTTTTTATAATATTTAATAGTTAAAATTAATGGATAGACTAATTAGTACACTTTTTAAAATATCAAAATATCTTAATATATTTTTTAAATTTGAGAGATCAATTAGTAATTTCTTTATAATATAAAAATTAAATAATAATTTTTTTAATTTTTATTCATTTTACTTTTTCACCCCTATTAAAAAATATAATTTTTTTCTTAACTTTTCAATCATATCCATTTTAAATATATTAAATTTTATTAAATATTAAAAAATATTCTAATAAAATTTTTAAAAATTAAATAAAATTAAATAAGATTATAACACTTGATTTATATATTATTATATTTTAAAATAAAAAATAAATAATAATTTTAAAATAATTAAAATAATATAAATAATAATTTTAGGACGAATGAAATATATGATATCTTATTGAATTAATATTCCAAGTGGATTTCATCGTAAATAAATTTATCAATATTTTCAAAGAGTGTTATTTAATAATTAAGCAAATTTTTAAATTTTAAACTCATGATTGTTAGCTTTGTTTTAGTAAATAATTTTTTTTATAAAAAATTTGATACATATATTATATTTTTCAATTTAATATTTTATATTATGCTCAATAGTAAATATAATTTAACCAATCATTTACTGTGCCAATCTGGGTAATTTGATTAATTTTTTTTATTATTTTTAAGATGTATAAAATAAGCTAAATTTAATTCTGCAATATTTATTTTTATAATAAAAATAAAGAAGATTACCTCCCATTGTGTATCAGTTGTTCTCAGCATTTATCGGTGAGAGACAGATATAAAGCGAGACATTGATGTGATGTTCATACTATAAAATGAGAGGCAGTCGGGTTCCTCTGATTATGGGTGGAGTGCTTTCGACGGCCTGAATCTTTGTTTTGTCTTTGTTTATACGATTTTTACTTTTATTTTATAATTTATTGTGATAGTAATTTTTTTTTTGTGTTAACGGTCGTGTGATAATAAATGATCGTTAGTGATTTATAGACGAGATTGGTGATTATTCGGTGCTAGAATATCATTTGCTCCATCAAAATTGTTTCATGACTAGATGATACTATGATTGCCATAGGCCGATTTCTCTATCTAGTAAATGATGGCGATGGCTCTCTCGGATCCTCTTCTCTTTTTTTTACTGATTCTGTCTTTGTGTTTGCTTGTTTTTGCATGATTTTGGGTGTGTTTTTCTCTTTTTGCATACAATGGCTGGTTAGTCAAGTTGAATTCTTTCGATTAAGATAGATTTTACAGGTGTTATTATCTTTAGCTTGTTGGTGTGTCAGTGATACTTTGTTTTCTCAAAAATCTTTTTTTGGTGTGTTGATGTCATTTTTTTTATAATTCACATGATCAATACTGTATTTAAATTTGACTTTATTAGTGATTTGGACTTTTTCACTTTGTGGATCGTGGATTTAATTTTAAACTATCAGTAACTGTTTTTGAATTGTGTTTTGTTAGGACCTGATTTACATTACTAATTCACTTTTTTATTTATATTACTGATTCCCTTTGTAATGCAACAATTCTGACATGGTGAAAAAAAAATTTTCTGAAATGGTGGATTATATAAAATTATTACAGTAACATTAAAATTGACATTTAAATTAGCTTTTAATCCTTTAATATCTATTATTGATTGTCATAGCTTTTTCTGAATATTTAATCACAGAATTAAATATATAGTCTCTTAATTTAAAATTGTATACTAAAAATTTATTTTATTTTTATTATATAATAATAAATATATTTTATGTAATACATATTTATTATACAAATGAATTTCTATTACATAATATTTTAAATATAAATAATATATATTAAAATATTTTATTAAATTAAAGGTATATTTTATATTAAAATATTAAATAAAACAAAAATATTATATATTTTAATATATAAAATTTTATTTTGTTTTGTCTTTTAAATTTTTATTAATTGATGATAGAAATATAAAAATAAAAACGAAAACTAAATAATGAGATTGAAAAAAATATATTTTTAAATAAAAATATTTATTTTAAAAATAATTTTATTAATTAAATAAAACTTTAAGTAGTATATTATAATTTACTATTGATTTTTAAAATTCAATTTAATATTATGTATGAAATTTAAATTTCAACAATTAAATATAAATATAAAGGAAAAGTCTTTTTAAACTTTTAAAAAATTTATTAAAAGTCATTTAAATACTAAACAAATAAAATAGCACATTTACCCTTAAACTTTTAAAAATAAAAAAATTCAAAATCTAACCCATTAAATTTCCATAAGAAAAAAAAGTACATTCAAATCCTTAACAAATATCATAATAGTCATTTAAATATTTAAATAAATAAATTTAATATTACATTTTAATAATTTAGTTTATAAATAAATTATATTAATTTATAATATAGCATAATACTCGTCCAAGTCAGACCATGTGCTGGCACTTGAAGGCAGCTCCACGTGGTAAGAGTCTGATAAGATGATACTCGGTTCTATAAAAAAAAAAAAGAAGACCCAGACGCTTCAGGTTTAACTCTTCGTTAAGACTCGCTCTTTCAACCTACAGAGCGAGGCTCTACAGGAAGTTATCGTTAGAGCATGCAATCCAGTAAATCCTCATTATACCTATAATCGTGGGATCTCCTATCTACTGACCAACACTGCTTAGATTTTCAGAAGATGCAATAATTAACTACATCTTCTACAGTATAAAAGCTGATGAACACAGAGATCAAAGAAGGCTCTTATAATGCAATTCTTACACAACTATTGTTAAATTCAAAACATTACATTACACTCGCCCTTATCTTCAATTTATTGACTTAAGTGTCAGAGTGATTGTCGTAGGCGCCAACAACCTCACTTTTTTTTCTTACAGATTGACCAATCAGAGCATAGCTTCGGTTCAACCATATCATTTGGGTTCCATTACCAGGATATCTATTGAATTCTCTTTATTTATTTGCATTAAAACCAGTCTCTTATTTTCTTTTCTATTCTCTAAAATATTGACAATTTATGAGCTGCTGCTAAGGCTGCTATCAACAAGGGCGTAATTGTTTCGTCCACTCCTGGTAGTGAATAAAACACCCTATTGATGATCAATGAGGTTGATCTGAGCAACCTAAATAATGAGCAGATGCTTCAATATATAAAAAGTCTGCAGGCCACTCTCGAGCAATATAAAACTCGGGAGGAGGCCTCATTTATGGCTTCCAAGAGAAGGGAGGATGCCTACATTGATACTCCAAGAACTTGGACAGAAGTGATCCAAGCGCAGTCCAAAGGGAAGGCTAAGCTGGAGGACAAAGAATCGTCAGACGAGGCTTCGAAGCACATCGATTGAAAGCTGATACGGGTCATGCAAATATACCAAAAGGAGCAGAAGGGGATTATGAGTTGAACAATACCTCATCCCTGTCAAAAGAGACTTTAGTAGAGACTTTTTCTGCCAAATTCAAACTCCAAAATTTAGACAAAGACGACGGAACAACAGATCTCAAGAGTCACCTGGCGATCTTTAGAACAACAATGCAACTCCAAGATGTCAACGACTTTGTGTTGTGCTGAGTATTTTCATCAACACTCACATGTTTGGCTTAAAAATGGTACCAACATGATACGAGCAAGGAAATAACACGATGTTTCAAAGATTTAAAATGAAAAACTCTAAATCATTACAAATCAAGTTATCATTGCTTAATTTAAGGCTTACGAGATGAGAACTATATTTGAAAAGCATGGGAGAATAAGAAAATAAGCAACACACCCTTCAACACATGTGAACACGTAACACAATTTCAAATCGCGTAATGCATATATGACCAAATTGCATTTAGACCAATTTTATTATTTTGGTATTTTAGTATTTTGTGAAATTTATTTTAAATTAGTTTGGCCTATATTAGAAGCCAAATTCGTGCAGTCCATTTAGGAAGGAGATTTTTTAAAGACAATTTAGGAAAATAATATTTAATATAATATACACTACAAAAATTTATCGGATTAGAAACGGAAATTTCCGTTACTAATTATTAAAAATCCGTTACTAAAACTATTTTGTAACGGATTTGTAACGGAAATTTTCCGTTACAGTGAACCTCGTTGCTAATACATTAGTAACGGATTTGTAACGGAAATTCCGTTACTAAATTTAGTTTCCTTTTAGTTGGTTTTAGTAACGGATTTTTTTAGTAACGAATTTTTCTGTTACAGAAATCCGTTACTAATTATGAAAACGTAATAACAGATTTTTTCGTTACTAATCCATTACTATTTTTAACGGATCAGTAACAACTTAATCCATTACTAATCCGTTACTATTTATAAAATTACAACAAAATATTATAAATTATATAATCTAATCAGACAATTTAACCTGTAAATACACTCACCTATTACAACTCATCTCAATAACAAAATGTAAAAATCAAATGTCATACATATCATGAATGAACTCAAATCCAATATCATATATTATGTAAATCAAATCAAACATATATCCAAACATCAAGTTGTGCAATTTTAATCTAAAAAAATTAACAAATTATTTATTATCCTAGTATATATGTGTAATGAAAAAAGAAACTATAAATGTGTAGTGTTCTCGTCCTCGTCCTCGTCCTCATCATTAGCTTCATCTGCTTGATCAGGAGGCTATGCAAAAGTTCCCTCACCGGGAGCTGAAGGCTGGCTGCCTTGTCTTTGACTCACAAGCTGCATAAGTAAATCCTTCAATTGTGAGAGCTCAGAGGTAATCCGCACATTTTGCTCAAGCAATGCTTGTTCATTATCCTCACGCTCCTGTAGCTTGCATCTGAGATCAGCCATTTCATCTTGAAGATCCTGATTTTGCTGAGCTGATGTGAAGGATGTACTAGCAGAAGTCTTGTTTGGGAAGAAAACTGAAGCCTGTGATCCAAGACCGTACACCCTTCTTTTTTTCTCTCCACCTACTGCCTCAAAGTATAACTGAGCCTCATCAATGCGGGATGCCTGACTACTGTCATTATCTGTCTGTGATGCTTGCTTTTTCAAAGTCAGAAAGCTGTCCTTAAAAAAAAATACCATGTTATATAACAGTATAAACTACAAATCAAATAATTTACTATAAATTTATTTAATTTCTCACATGAATGGCCTTTGAGCGTGCATCAACAAACTCTGAGGTACCCTTCTTCTTATGAGTAGCCTCAAATAACTCATGAAGTAGAGGATCTCTGCCTAGTCTTTCGTGCTGCAAGTAAAATATAAATAGTAATAACATGCTTCAATATAAATTCACAATAAATTGGATAAAATGTAAAGTATTTGAAAAAATTTAAGTGAGAATGAATATTACGTACCATCTGTTGTTGATGCCTATACTGAGATATGGATCCTCCACAATGTCTTGATGAGCCAGCATCTTGCCCATCTGTTTCACTCTTTCTGTTATTTGAGAATTTTTTGCATTTCTCTTTATACTCAGTTGCTCCCCAAGCGGATTGCCATGCATCCATTACTCCTTCTGTCAGTAATAGCCTCTTCTCCTTCCCATTCCTTACGCTACACATAAGGCTACGATACCGCTCAACAGCTTTCTTCCTCCAATCTATCTTCATAAGCTGCTCTATTGCCTCCTCCCATAAGAAGTGTTTCTGTAATTACTCACATTTAATAACAAATAATTCACAGTAAAATTAATCACACGTATAATATAATTTGTATTACCTTAAATTCTTGCCAATAGAATTCTTTAACCTCTTCTGGTACATTTTTCCAACAAAAGCCATCTGCTACTAACTTTTCCTTGAAGATCAAGGTAATCCGCCTAGTAATCGGATCAGAAGGCTGCATACTGTAAAAGAGTAATTGACAAAATAATTATTTTGAAATAAGCACAGAAATTAAATGGATATTTAAAAATACTTATAAATTTTACTCACATTGAATTTACTAAGGAAATATGTGGTCTGTGTCCAGTAGGTCCACAACTACCAGAAGCAGATGCAGATGCAGATATAGCCGTCGATGCAATAGGTGGCAAACCAATGGGAGCTGAGGCAGTAGCAGATGTGTGCACTGAAGTAGGAGTGGATGATGCAGCACCCTGTGTGGATCTCTCACCCTAGTCTGGTCGAGGAATCAAAGCAGTGGATTGCACTAAATCTTGATTGACATTATGTGATTCACTTGTGTGGTCATTACCCCTGCCATGGTCTCCTCGACCTTGTGATGAAGATCCACGTCCTCGTCCTCTCATCCTGTAAAAATTTACATTAAACAAATCACATGTAGTTAACATATTTAATAAACGAGAATAAAAATATATATCAATTATGTTATACCTTCTATTCACTATCTACATCCAAGTCATCAGTATCATCATCATCATCATCATCATCAGTTTCTGTTGCTATTATAGTTTCATCTTCATCATTTTCTT
Organism: Manihot esculenta; assembly: GCF_001659605.2. Taxonomy (NCBI): domain Eukaryota; kingdom Viridiplantae; phylum Streptophyta; class Magnoliopsida; order Malpighiales; family Euphorbiaceae; genus Manihot; species Manihot esculenta. The sequence goes on along the minus strand of NC_035167.2, from coordinate 7,507,587 downwards.
CACCATCATCAATTTCAATAACATCCCCAATAGGATCATTTAATTGTTGTGTTGATTCATCAATTTCTCTAATAATGGCAGTGTGTTCCATCTCATCTTGTTGAAATGGTTCATCAGCAGGTTGTGTATTTTCTTGTGTTGGAAGTTGAATTACAGAACGTGCTTTGACTTTTACAGCAGCCCACCATTCAATTTTATCTCGCTTTAGGCTAGGATACGGAGTATATATCACTTGTATTGCTTGTACCCCCAGCACAAAAGGCTCATATCTATTAAAAGATCGTACTAAATTGAAATGTGGAGCTATTTAAGTAATATGGTTTGAGCAATTATTAACTTGAATACTATATTGAAATGAACGAGAGAGTTCACTAAAAGGCATTCATAGACTAAACAATACCTGTTTTGTTCAACTCAAATTCTTGAATACTCACTAAAAAGGCATTCATATATAGTTTCAATCAATGTCAACTTTTAACACCAAATTTATAGGGTGTCTGCTATTCTTTTGCTCTTTATATCTATAAAGTTTTGGCATAAGCATATCCATGTTAAAGTGAGCAAAAACAATAGCAGCAGCCAACAGGAAGCATAAGGAGAGAAAAGAAAGCAAAATAAGCCACAGACTACCATGAATGATACTAAAAATGACCAAGGAAATCTACTTGTATTCACATTAAACCAAGCTAGAAATAATAGCCCCCTATGACTGGTCTTTAGTATTATATGACTGTGCATTTTGTTCTTCTATATATATATATATATAATTCCTAGATCATCTTCCATTTTCTCACAAACCAATTAATTATATTCACGCGTTTTTCTTTTGTTCAGTAATAAATTAATTTGTATAATAGACTGTAATAAATTCTGAAACTGACTTTTTTTAATTCAACTACTATTTAAATTTAATTTAAACTAATATGATATGAAACCTTCAATCTTAGATTAATTAAAATTTAATAAATGTATGTGTGATGGTGGTATGATTAGAGGGATTCCTAATTCCAACAATATCAATTTCAATTGTTTTCGGGTTAGTTATTTTAAGTATTAATTTAATTTTAAATTGAATTAAAATCAATTAGAAAAATCAGTTGCTCATGCTATTGCATGAGTTCCTAATTCCAACAATATCAGTTGCTCATGCTGCTGCATGAGTAGAGGCAGCAGCAACATGAGAAGTAGTTGCTCATGCTGCTGCTGCTGCTGCTACTGCATAAGCAGTACCTACTTCTACTCATTAGATTGACATTTAAAATTTGGAATTTATTAGCTCAATAATTAGTTCAAAAGAGTTTTATTTTGGAGAACATGATATTTTTTATATGGAAAAGGATAAAAAATTTTGACTATATTTTAACATGATGATGGATATATAATGAAAGTGATTCTAATCTTATCAATAAGATAGTTTGGAGACTGGTTGGGTTTAGAGTGAAAACAAGTAGCAGATTGAAATGAATAGTTTACAAGTTAAAACTATTAACTAATAACTAAATTAAATTGAATTTACATATACCAAAATAATCAAATTTCAACAGACCAAATAATGCACACCCAACTTGTAACCCAATGAAATTGGGACAGTTGTTTTTAGTTTTGGTAATACTGGGAAGTGGGTATCAATTTGATGATCAGTTGACTATTTTTGTGTTGTGGCATCTAGCATCAAAGTTCTGGTTGCCATAAGCCATGGGCTTGTTAATTCTTTGGAACTGAACTTCAAATACAAGTAACCCATCAAGACTAACATGTTGCCCATTGTGCATAACTTGTTAACTTAGTTTTTCAAGTTTCCAGAGGTATAACTGAGGATCTTAGTGCTTACTGATGTGAAGGTATTGGTTATATAAGTTTGTAGTTGATTGTGGACTTGGTGATTATTTGATAAGCAATTGGATTGTATAAGAACTGCTAGAATGGAAGGGATTCCCTTGAACACTGCCCATGTAAATATGTAATGGCCTAAAGCGTTAGAATAGGTGGAAAACTGCCTCGCCTCCCTTTATATTTCTCCAGTTTAAGTGTGTCTTCTCTGTAACGACCCGAAAATCGAACCGCTACCGGCGCTAGGATCCGGGTCGACTTAAGGCCGCCGGGACCCGTAGCAAGCCAAACATAATACCTGTAAACCTGTATAATCCCATACATGATCAACAATAAGCATAAGAATTAAAACTTTCCTTTGCATACTCATCAACCAAACTCAACCTGTGCATAAACATTAATATAACATTGATCCTTCTGTGGGATCTCATCTGTGCCCTCAAGGGGTAACATAACCTGTGTTGAGCTGGTCTACATAAACATCATCAAAATCTCTAAGATCATGTACAAAGAGGGATACAACATTCTATGGTCAAGCACATACTAACATCCATAAAACTCATTACATGGCTATACTGTACTTTTACATTACAATTTTTGATCATGTCCATTACTAGCTATTACAAAGGCATAACTTCTTTACTCTATCCGGACTCCCGCACTATACTGTACCTGCAAGCCTGGGGGTAGAGGGAGAGGGGTGAGCTAAAAGCCCAGTGAGTAGAGCTATTAAAACACATTAACACTATGCTCTATGAGATGCATCATAACACAAACAATTCACATAAGGGTTGGGTGAACTTGTCACCAAATAGTCCAAGTTAACTCTGTGCCAGGCCTGTAGAATGGGGCCTGGTCTTCCTGTCATAACATACATTACTTACCATTTTCCAGGGCCTCCTCTGGGCTCCTGGCCTTCGAGTCCCATAACTGTGTTTTACTCTGTGCCAGGCCTGTAGACTGGGGCCTGGTCTTTCTTACTCTGTGCCAGGCCGTAGCATGGGGTCCTGGTCTTCCTGTCTTGGACTAAATGGGTCATCCAACATTCACCCACATCAACAACAACAGATGCAATGCGACATATTCGTGAAACTAATGCAATCATCCTATTGCATAATCATGATGCATGAAACATGGTAAAGCATTTAATTTTAAAAGATTAAATTATAGTTCCACTCACCTCTGGCTGACGCTGACAATACCGAAACAGCTGAACTCACTGCTGGGGTCCTCGGTTCCTCGGGTCCGAACCTACACAGGTGGACTCTAATGAGGGACCAAACATGCTAGAACATAACTCTAAACTATTCCCCAAAAACCCCCTAAAACATCATAAATTAACCATAAGAATACATGCATGAAATGGCTGGACAGGGCACTTTCGGCGGCAGGTTCGGCGGCCGAAAGTCCCTCCAGAGACGAAAGTCAGGCAGGTTCGGCGGCATCTTCGGCGGCCGAAAGTGCCAGACAGAGACGAAAGTCTCTTTTCGGGGGCACCTTCGGCAGCCGAATGCTGCCTCCACAAAAGGGGTTCGGCGGCCGAAACTCCCTTCGGCTGCCGAACCTGGTTTCTGCCAAACGGGCAGAAACTTGGTTCAAATGAACCTCCTGCCTCCCCAAAACCATAAATCATGCATATATCTCAACCAAAACATGCATACAAGTTCCTAGGGGCCTCAAACATACATATACCCCATCTACAACACTTCAATCACACACAAACAAGCTACATTGTTCAAAACATCAATATATACCCATAACATCAACATATAACCTAACATGCATTTCTACCCATAGATCTTGCATAAAACTTATTTAAAACTCATAAGGAGCTTAAGATCGGCTCTTACCTCTTGAAGATCGAGAGGGAGACGACCTAAACTTGGAGATCCACGAAAGTGAGCTCCTGAGTTCCCAAAGCTCCAAAACTTGGTTTAAATGCTCAAAACTTTCAATGCAAGCTTAAAACTCAAGAGAAATGAAAGAGAGTTGGAGGAAGAACACTAGATTTGCAAGAGGAAGGCCGGAAGCTCGCTGTGGCCGAAAATGGGAGAAAGCTCGCCCATTTCGGCTAAGTCCCCTTTTTATAGGTGGCTGGCCAGGCCACGTTCGGGGGCCGAATGTGCCTCCGTATCCATGCAAAGTTCGGCGGCCGAACTTGACTTTCGGCGGCCGAACCTTTACTTCCCTCACTCATGCTTTCGGGGGCCTAACGTGCCTCCAAAACGCATGCATGTTCGGCGGCCGAACTTGACTTTCGGCGGCCGAACTTGACTTTCGGCGGCCGAACCTGGGTTTTCCTCCAAAGACTTTTCTTGTAAAAACTCATTAAATTTCATACTCAAAACCATTAAAAACATGAAAATATTTCATAAAACATGATTCTACCCTTCTAGAGGTCTCCGACATCCGAGGTTCCACCGGACGGTAGGAATTCCGATACCGGAGTCTAGCCGGGTATTACATTCTCCCCCCCTTAAGAACATTCGTCCCCGAATGTTCCTCAACTAGCACATGCATAGCAATCAACATAACATACATACAACACATAGAGACTAACCTTAAAAGAGATGAGGATATTGTCGGAGCATGGACTCCCGTGTCTCCCAAGTGCATTCTTCCAGATTGTGGTGGTTCCAAAGGACCTTCACCATCGGGATTTCCTTGTTTCTTAGCTTTCTGATCTGGGTGTCAAGAATCCGCACTGGCTGCTCAACATAGGTGAGATCCTCTTGGATCTCCACATCAGGCTCACTAAGAACCTTGCCCGGATCTGACACGAATTTTCTCAACATAGAAACATGGAAAACCGGATGGATTCTCTCCATCGAAGCAGGTAAATCCAGCTTGTACGATACATTCCCAACCCTTTGCAGGACTTCAAAGGGTCCGATGTACCGCGGAGCCAGCTTACCCTTCTTCCCGAACCGAACCACCCCTTTCATTGGAGACACCTTGAGCAATACCAGATCCCCCTCCTGAAACTCTACTAGTCTTCTGCGGATGTCTGCATAGCTCTTCTGTCTGCTTGCAGCTGTCTTGATTCTTTCTCTGATCATGGGCACCACCCTGCTGGTGATCTCTACTAGCTCGGGTCCTGCTAAAGACCTCTCTCCTACCTCTTCCCAGCAAACAGGTGATCTGCACTTCCTTCCATATAAAGCTTCATATGGAGCCATCCCGATGCTAGCATGATGGCTGTTATTGTAGGCAAACTCCACCAAAGGTAGATGCTGCCTCCAAGAACCGCCAAAGTCCAGCACACACATTCTGAGCATATCTTCTATGGTCTGGATGGTCCTCTCTGACTGTCCGTCTGTCTGTGGATGGAAGGCAGTGCTGAAATCCAACCTAGTACCCATGGCATTCTGCAGACTCCGCCAAAATCTGGAGGTGAACTGGGGTCCTCTATCTGACACTATTGAAACAGGAACCCCATGCAGTCTGACTATCTCATCAACGTACACCTGCGCCAACTTGTCCACAGAATAGCCACTCCTGACAGGGATAAAGTGAGCAGATTTGGTGAGTCTGTCCACAATCACCCATATGGAGTCCAATCTGTTGGACGTCGCCGGTAACCCCACTACGAAGTCCATAGCTATATTTTCCCATTTCCACTCTGGAATAGGTAGCGGGTTAAGCATTCCAGCCGGCTTCTGATGTTCCAGCTTCACCCTCTGACATATCTCGCAGGCTGACACAAACTGTGCCACTTCTCTCTTCATAGCTGGCCACCAATAAACTTTCTTCAGATCCTGGTACATCTTGGTGGCTCCGGGGTGAATGCTGTATCTTGCATTATGAGCCTCTCTCATAATGTCTCCTTTTAGCCCTATGTCATCTGGTACACACAGTCGACTCCCATAGCGGAGGATCCCTTTGTTGTCAAATCTGAACTCGCTGTCCTTGCCCGACTGAACAGTCCTGGCAATCTTTACTAACTCTGGGTCCTCATGCTGTTTCTGAGCCACCTGCTCCAGAAACACGGGTGTCACTTTCATCTGAGCAACCAAGGCACCTGTACCAGATAACTCCAACTGTAGACCTTCCTCAATGAGCTTGTAAAACTCCTTCACCACTGGTCTTCTCTCTACCGTGATGTGGGATAAACTGCCTAGTGACTTCTGGCTTAGGGCGTCTGCCACGACATTCGCCTTACCCGGATGATACTGAATCTTGCAATCATAGTCACTCAGCAACTCTACCCATCTCCTTTGTCTCAAATTCAAATCCTTCTGACTCAAGATGTACTGCAAGCTTTTATGATCTGTGAAGATCTCACATTTTACCCCGTAGAGGTAATGCCTCCACATCTTGAGTGCAAAGATTACTGCTGCCATCTCAAGGTCATGTGTGGGGTAATTCAACTCATGCTTCTTCAGCTGCCTAGAAGCATAAGCAATCACCCTCTCATTCTGCATAAGCACACAACCCAGTCCCACACGGGACGCATCACAAAAGACTGTAAAGTCTTCATCACTAGCTGGCAGAGCTAAAACTGGTGCTGAAGTCAACCTTTTCTTGAGCTCTTCAAAACTCTCCTCGCACTGGTCGGTCCACACAAATTTCTGATTCTTCCTGGTTAGTCTGGTTAGAGGAGCTGCTATCTTTGAGAAGTCCTGAACGAACCTCCTGTAGTAACCTGCCAAACCCAAGAAACTCCTGATCTCTGTCACTGAAGTGGGTCTAGGCCAGTTAGCCACAGTCTCTGTCTTCTTGGGGTCTACCTCTATACCATTCTCTGACACTACATGCCCCAAGAACGAAATGCTCCTTAGCCAGAACTCACACTTGGAGAACTTGGCATACAAGCCATGCTCCCTCAAGGTCTGTAGAACCAACCTCAGATGATGGACATGTTCCTCTGCACTCCTGGAATACACTAAGATATCATCTATGAAGACAATAACAAAGTGATCCAGGTACTGGCTAAACACTCTGTTCATGAGGTCCATGAATGCTGCAGGGGCGTTAGTTAACCCGAACGGCATTACAAGGAATTCAAAATGCCCATATCTGGTCCTGAAAGCTGTCTTTGGCACGTCTTCTTCCCTGATCCTCAACTGATGGTACCCCGATCTCAGATCTATTTTGGAGAAACAACCCGCTCCTGCTAGCTGGTCGAATAGATCGTCGATCCTTGGCAATGGGTACTTGTTCTTGGTAGTGACTTTGTTCAACTGCCTGTAGTCGATACAAAGTCTAAGGGATCCATCCTTCTTTCTCACAAACAAAAATGGAGCACCCCAGGGTGAGGTACTCGGTCGGATGAAGCCCTTGTCTACCAGCTCCTGTAACTGCTCCTTCAACTCTTTCAATTCTGCCGGCGCCATCCTGTAGGGAGGGATAGAGACCGGTCGGGTTCCAGGCATCAGTTCTATCTCGAACTCTATCTCCCTAGCAGGTGGTAAACCTGGCAGCTCGTCTGGGAACACATCTAAGAACTCTCTAACCACTGGCACCGAGGCGGGCTCTCTAACCTGACCATTTAGCTCTCTCACATGAGCCAAATACCCCTGACATCCCCTCCTAAGCAACCTACGAGCCTGAAGAGCTGAGATCATACCTCTAGGTGTACCCCTCCTGTCTCCTCTGAAGACAACCTCTGATCCATCCTGACCTCTGAACCTGACTACCTTGTCCCTGCAGTCCAAGGTAGCACCATGGGTAGATAACCAGTCCATCCCTAGAATGACGTCAAAGTCTGTCAAATCTAGAACCACAAGGTCGGCGGACATGCATCTCCCCTCAACAAAAACTGGACTACACTGACAGACTGACTCTGCCACTGATGGATCACACTTGGGTCCACTGACCCAGAGAGGACACTCTAACCCAGAGATCATCAACCCCAACCTCTGGACGGCTCTCGGAGCAATAAATGAATGAGATGCACCAGGGTCCATCAATACATATACATCCGAACATCCAATGACGAGATTACCTGCCACTACGGTGTTGGATGCATCTGCCTCCTGCTGTGTCATTGTGAAGATCCGTGCTGGGGCTGACGGACCTTCTCCTCTGAAACCCGCTGAAGAAGAGGCTGCTCCTCTCCCTCTGCCTCTGCCACTGGCCTGAGTCATGGCTGGAGCTGCTGGCTGCGCTACACTGCCTGAAGCTGTCTGCTGGGACTGAGCCATCGGGGCCGCTCTTGGACAGTCTCGAGCTATATGCCCCTCCTGACCGCATCTGAAGCAGGTGTTTGTCCCAAACCGACATACTCCCTTGTGTGGCCTACCACACCTCGCACAAACTGCATTATCGGCACCAGAGCTTGAGCCACTTCCAAATCCCAGACTGGACTTAACCTTGTTCCAGAACTTATTCTTCTTACCCTTGGGTTTACTCCATCTCTTACTGCCTGAAGCTGCTGCACTAAGGGTAGAGGGATCTAACTTTCCCCCACCCGGAGTTTTAGAACCAGAAGCTTGTGCCACTGTCTGTTTAACTGTCCCCTGAATGATGGCACTAGCTTCCATTCTCCTAGCCATATCGACTATGGCGTGAAAACTCTCTCTGTCTGCTGACTGTACCAAGGAGGAATACCTGGGATGGAGCTTCATGATATACCTCCTTGACTTCTTCTGGTCTGTGCTAAGGTCTTGCCCTGCAAATGGCAGCAACTCCATAAACCTGTCAGTATACTCGTCTACACTCATGTCATCAGTTTGCCTCAACTGCTCGAATTCTATCATCTTCAATTCCCTTGAACTATCAGGGAAAGCCCATCCTGCAAACTCATTTGCAAACTCTTCCCAAGTCATGTTGTCCACTCTCGGGTTCACATAATTCTTGAACCACTCCCGTGCCTTCTTGCACTTAAGCGTGAACCCGGCCATCTGAATGGCTCTACTGTCATCCGCCCCTATCTCATCTGTAATTGCCTTGACCCGTTCCAAGTACACGAACGGATCATTACCGGTTTCAAACTGGGGAGCACCCAGCTTCATATAGTCTGTCATCTTAACCTTGCTCCCACTGGCTGAGCTAGGTCTAGGTGGCTGAACAACTGGGGCTGATGGTTCTGCAGGTGGTGGAGATGGTGCAACATTTTCTGAGGTAGGGTTTGCTGGATTTGGATAGTAGGGTGGAGGTGGATACATCGGGTACTGAGAGTACGGTGGGTAGTATGGTGGGTATGGCATCTGTGTGGGATAAGGGGTGAAACTAGGGTAATCCGATGTACCTCCCATCGAATACCCGGGATGTTGTGAGAAATGTGGGTAGTGAGGTGGCTGTACAAATCCCGAGGCCTGAGTGCCTCCTTGGGATTCTCCCATCCCTTCTTCTGACATACTGACTCCCAAACTGCCATCCCTCCTCTGTTCTACGTCCATATCATCCCCCATATCCTCTGACGCTCCTCCCTGAACTGTTCCTCTGACTGATCTGCTTCTACCCAGATCCAGAGACCTTCTAGGGTCTCTTACTACTCTGTCCCTGTTGGACCTGCTTGACATTGCCCTAGGCAATGTAGGAGGACGGGCGCTCATGCCCTCATCCTCAGGTGGTACTCCAGTCAATCTTGCTGATCGACGAGTTCCTCTCATCCTGTTTTCTGAAAAACAGTACACATCAAGCAAGCATTAGCATCATATGGTTCATGTGGGCACACATGAACCCTCATCACATACATATCATAGCATATCATTAATGCACATGCATATCATCATGGCATTTCACATCATCATGCAAGACAGGACTCCACATCCTATCCTAGTGGACATGATCTTTTCCTATTGTGCTTGACCTTCTATCACATCTATGAGCCCGACACTCTAGGTCCGACCATATGAACCTAGGGCTCTGATACCATTCTGTAACGACCCGAAAATCGGACCGCTACCGGCGCTAGGATCCGGGTCGACTTAAGGCCGCCGGGACCCGTAGCAAGCCAAACATAATACCTGTAAACCTGTATAATTCCATACATGATCAACAATAAGCATAAGAATTAAAACTTTCCTTTGCATACTCATCAACCAAACTCAACCTGTGCATAAACATTAATATAACATTGATCCTTCTGTGGGATCTCATCTGTGCCCTCAAGGGGTAACATAACCTGTGTTGAGCTGGTCTACATAAACATCATCAAAATCTCTAAGATCATGTACAAAGAGGGATACAACATTCTATGGTCAAGCACATACTAACATCCATAAAACTCATTACATGGCTATACTGTACTTTTACATTACAATTTTTGATCATGTCCATTACTAGCTATTACAAAGGCATAACTTCTTTACTCTATCCGGACTCCCGCACTATACTGTACCTGCAAGCCTGGGGGTAGAGGGAGAGGGGTGAGCTAAAAGCCCAGTGAGTAGAGCTATTAAAACACATTAACACTATGCTCTATGAGATGCATCATAACACAAACAATTCACATAAGGGTTGGGTGAACTTGTCACCAAATAGTCCAAGTTAACTCTGTGCCAGGCCTGTAGAATGGGGCCTGGTCTTCCTGTCATAACATACATTACTTACCATTTTCCAGGGCCTCCTCTGGGCTCCTGGCCTTCGAGTCCCATAACTGTGTTTTACTCTGTGCCAGGCCTGTAGACTGGGGCCTGGTCTTTCTTACTCTGTGCCAGGCCGTAGCATGGGGTCCTGGTCTTCCTGTCTTGGACTAAATGGGTCATCCAACATTCACCCACATCAACAACAACAGATGCAATGCGACATATTCGTGAAACTAATGCAATCATCCTATTGCATAATCATGATGCATGAAACATGGTAAAGCATTTAATTTTAAAAGATTAAATTATAGTTCCACTCACCTCTGGCTGACGCTGACAATACCGAAACAGCTGAACTCACTGCTGGGGTCCTCGGTTCCTCGGGTCCGAACCTACACAGGTGGACTCTAATGAGGGACCAAACATGCTAGAACATAACTCTAAACTATTCCCCAAAAACCCCCTAAAACATCATAAATTAACCATAAGAATACATGCATGAAATGGCTGGACAGGGCACTTTCGGCGGCAGGTTCGGCGGCCGAAAGTCCCTCCAGAGACGAAAGTCAGGCAGGTTCGGCGGCATCTTCGGCGGCCGAAAGTGCCAGACAGAGACGAAAGTCTCTTTTCGGGGGCACCTTCGGCAGCCGAATGCTGCCTCCACAAAAGGGGTTCGGCGGCCGAAACTCCCTTCGGCTGCCGAACCTGGTTTCTGCCAAACGGGCAGAAACTTGGTTCAAATGAACCTCCTGCCTCCCCAAAACCATAAATCATGCATATATCTCAACCAAAACATGCATACAAGTTCCTAGGGGCCTCAAACATACATATACCCCATCTACAACACTTCAATCACACACAAACAAGCTACATTGTTCAAAACATCAATATATACCCATAACATCAACATATAACCTAACATGCATTTCTACCCATAGATCTTGCATAAAACTTATTTAAAACTCATAAGGAGCTTAAGATCGGCTCTTACCTCTTGAAGATCGAGAGGGAGACGACCTAAACTTGGAGATCCACGAAAGTGAGCTCCTGAGTTCCCAAAGCTCCAAAACTTGGTTTAAATGCTCAAAACTTTCAATGCAAGCTTAAAACTCAAGAGAAATGAAAGAGAGTTGGAGGAAGAACACTAGATTTGCAAGAGGAAGGCCGGAAGCTCGCTGTGGCCGAAAATGGGAGAAAGCTCGCCCATTTCGGCTAAGTCCCCTTTTTATAGGTGGCTGGCCAGGCCACGTTCGGGGGCCGAATGTGCCTTCGTATCCATGCAAAGTTCGGCGGCCGAACTTGACTTTCGGCGGCCGAACCTTTACTTCCCTCACTCATGCTTTCGGGGGCCTAACGTGCCTCCAAAACGCATGCATGTTCGGCGGCCGAACTTGACTTTCGGCGGCCGAACCTGGGTTTTCCTCCAAAGACTTTTCTTGTAAAAACTCATTAAATTTCATACTCAAAACCATTAAAAACATGAAAATATTTCATAAAACATGATTCTACCCTTCTAGAGGTCTCCGACATCCGAGGTTCCACCGGACGGGAGGAATTCCGATACCGGAGTCTAGCCGGGTATTACACTCTAATTGCTTGAGGAAGGAAGACTAAGATGAAGACATCAAGCAAAATCACTACTTAAATAGCCTCTATGGTTCCTCTCTCAAGATTGTTCTAATCCAATGAAATTGCAGGTGACATATGCAAATATCATCCACACCCTCTTAACTGACTTGTCTGTGATTCTCCAAATTGTCCTTTCTCAAGGGTGCTGGTTAGATGAGATAATAGCTAGTCATACATGCTTATCCTATGTACATACATACATATATATATATATATATATATATATATATATATATGATATTTTCATGAAATTAGAAGCAGAATGGAAATAATGTAGTACTGACAAAAAGAAAAAAAATGGAAATAATGCAGAAATTCTAATATTCAAACATACCCAATCCAAATTAACAAGCTTTGCCAGCTCTACTTTACATTCAATTTTGAGTAATTTTGGTACTTTTCCAAATTTTTATTGTGCATTTTATAGGCAGGTAATTGTACACGCGCTGGGTGTATATCAGAGTGAAGAACTTGTATATAAGAAACAACTAATTTAACCAAAACAAGCAGAGAAGCTCATGCTATCCTGAATACCCGTGGATTCTATATCTAGCATACTTAAGATCAAGTTTTAAATCCAGCCTGCTAATTAAGAATCTTAAAACAATAAAAAAGAAAAATCCTAATACCCTTACCTTTATAGACAGACTGAAGAAGAAGAAAAATTTGAGATGAACGCGATCTCTGGAAGTAAGAAAGGGGCCTACAGGCATCAACTGGTTTGAAAGCAAGAACACGATCTCTAAAACCAATCTCTGATAGAAGATAGCAATGTACCAAATGGAGGGGAGCAAGAGACAGCAATGAACCGAGGGGAGAGGAGAAAGAGACAGTTGACGGCGATGAACCAAGGGGAGTGGCATCAACCGGTCTGGCGTCAAATTCCGCCGGCGATGAACCAAGGGGAAGCTGGGATCGATTGATATAGCTAGGGATTTAATTTGTTAGCGGAGCTCAAAGTTTTGTGTGAATGACGGGGAAAGAAAGAGGAAAGTCTTTAAGTTAGCAATTTAACTTTAGTAACGGATTTCGTATAAGTTAGTAACAGATATCATAATCCGTTACTAAAATATGTTAACGAATTGCACTTCAATAATGGATTTGGATATCCGTTATTATATAATGAAAATTAAAACAATTTAGTAACGGATTTGTATCTGTTACAAAAATTAGTAACGGAATAGTAACGGATTTTGTAATCCGTTACTAATTTGTTTCCTATCTTAATATCCGTTACTAATATGTTATTATTTAGAAACCGATATTATCCGTTACTAATTTCCGTTACTAATCCGCATTTATTTTGTAGTGATATGTTTGACTATTTGACTAGATACTCTTCCTATATTGTAATTATACTTTCCTATAATAGAATTAGAGTTTGGAGGATATAAAAACACCTTTAAGGTAGCAGCCACAATTAGCCAAGGAATAAAGATGATGTTATGAATAATATTTAGTTCTTCTCCATTATTTAGTAACTTATTAAGGTTTAACCTTGTGGCATACTAATATGGATCTCCTCCATGCTTAGTTAATTTATCAAGAATTTCTTGTAGCGTTCTCGAAACTGGAATTGCTTGATTATCTATATTTCTAATCACATTGCTTGATTAGGGGTGTGGTAGAGCAACCTTCGCTTGATTATCTATGTTTCTAATCACATTGGTTAGTTAGGGGTGTGGTAAAGTAACTTTCGCTCCATAATCTTCATTTCTAATTACATTGGTTGGTTAGGGGTGAGGTAGAGCAACCTCTTAAAGATATCTTAACCCCATTCTTTGTCAAGTTGTGTGTTCGGAGTTTTTGGTTATGAGTTGATCCTGAGTTCTGCATCAGTTGGTATTAGAGCATGGTGATAGATAAATTATTATTTGTCTATATTTATTTATTTTGTAAGTTTTTTTTATTTTTTTCAGTCTATTTATTTTTTTATTTTAGTTTATCTTATAGTTTCTCTTAAAAAAAATAAAGAAAAAATTTCAGCTATATTTATGTGAAAAAAAAAGAAGAAACATTTTTTATTTTAATTATATGAGATTTTAAAAAAATTGAGATAAAAAAAAGAAGAGTGAAGAAAAAAATCATTTCAATTGTTTGATTTAGGAAAAAAAAAGGAAAAAGAGGAGAAATGTCAAAGTTTAGTGCTTCATTAGCAAATTGTCATACTGAATTCAAAGAGGATCTCCTGTATGTCGATTCTTTTCTTATCATTATGGTTGAAGATTCGAGGATGAATCTTTTCGAAGAAGGCGGAAATGATACGAGCAAAGAAATAACACGATACTTTAAAGATTTAAAATGAAAAACTTCAAATCATGACAAATCAAGCTACCATCATTTAATTTAAGACTTACGAGATGATAATTACATTTGGAAAGTATGGGAGAATAAGAAAATAAGCAATACACTTTTCAACACATGTGGACACGTAACACAATTTCAGATCGTGTAATGCATGTATGGCCAAATTGTATTTAGATAAATTTTGTTATTTTGGTATTTTAGTATTTTGTGAGATTTGTTTTAAATTAATTTGGTCTATATTAGAAGCCAAACTCATGCAATCTATTTAGGAAGGAGATTTCTTCAAGACAATTTAGGAAAATAATGTTTAATGTAATATAGGTTTGACTAATTGATTAGATATCCTTCCTATATTGTAATTATACCTTCCTACAATAGAATTAGGGTTTGGAGGTTATAAAAACACCTTTATAGTGGCAGCCACAATTAGCCAAGGAATACAGATGATGTTATAAATAATATTTGGTTCTTCTCCATTATTTAACAACTTATCAACGTTTAATCTTGTGGCGTTCTAATATGAATCTCCTCCACCTTAGTTAACTTATTATGAATTTTTTGTGGTGTTCTCGAAACTGAATCGCTTGATTATCTATGTTTCTAATCACATTGGTTGGTTAGGGGTGTAATAGAGGAACATTCGCTTGATTATCTATATTTCTAATCACATTGGTTGGTTAGGGGTGTGGTAGAGAAACCTTCACTCCATAATCTTCATTTCTAATCGCATTGGTTGGTAAAAGTGTGGTAGAACAATCTCTGGAAGATATCTTAGCCTCGTTATTTGTGAAGTTGTGTGTTCGAAGTTTTTAGTTACGAGTTGATCCTAAATTCCACATCAGTTGGTATCAGAACATGGTGATATTTATCTATATTTATTTGTTTCGTAATTTTTTTTGTAATTTTTTTTAGTCTATCTTATTATTTTTTATTTTAGTTTATCTTATAGTTTCTCTTAAAAAAACAAAGAAAAAAATTTCAGCTTATGTAAAAAAAAGAAGAAAAAACTTTTTATTTCAGTTGTGTGAAAATCATTTCAATTATTTAATTTAGAAAAAGAAAAGAAAAAACAGGAGAGATGTCAAAGTTTATTGTTTTATTTGTAAAATGTTATACTGAATTCAAAGAGGATCCCATATATATCGATTCTTTTCTTGTCATTATGGTTGAAGTTTTGAGGACGAATCTTTTCGAAACTTCAGTTATATTTATGTAAAAAAAAAGAAGAAATTTTTTTTTATTTCAGTTATGTGAGATTTTAAAAAATGTGAGAGATAAAAAAAAGAAGAGTAAAGGAAAAAAATCGTTTCAATTGTTTAATTTAGAAAAAAAAAAAGAAAAAAGAGGAGAAATATCAAAGTTTAGTACTTCATTTGTAAAATGTCATACTGAATTCAAAGAGGATCCCATGTATGTCGATTCTTTTCTTATCATTATGGTTGAAGTTTCGAGGACGAATCTTTTTTAAGAAGGAGGGAATGATATGAACAAGGAAATAACATGATACTTCAAAGATTTAAAATGAAAAATTTCAAATTATGACAAATCAAGCTTCCATCGCTTAATTCAAGACTTACGATATGAGAATTATATTTGTGAAACATGAGAGAATAAGGAAATAAGCAACACATTTTTCAATACATGTAGACGCGCAATACAATTTTAGATCGCATAATGCATGTATGACTAAATTACATTTAGGCCAATTTTGTTATTTTAGTATTTTAGTATTTTGTGAGATTTATTTTAAATTAATTTGACCTATATTATAAGTCAAATTCGTGCAGCCCATTTAGGAAGGATATTTCTTTAAAACAGTTTACACCTTCCTACAATAGAATTAGGGTTTGAAGGCTATAAAAATACTTTTAAGGTGGCAGCCACAATTAGCCAAGGAATAAAGATGATGATATAAAGAATATTTGATTCTTCTCTATTATTTAGCAACTTATCAAGATTTAACCTTGTGACGTTCTAATATGGATCTCCTTTATGCTTAGTTAACTTATCAGAAAATTTTTGTGGCATTTTTAAAGCTGAAATCGTTTTATTATCTATGTTTCTAATCACATTGGTTAGTTAGGAGTGTAGTAGAGCAACATTCGCTTGATTATCTATGTTTCTAATTACATTGGTTGGTTAGGGGTATGATAGAGCAACCTCTGGAAGATATCTTAGCCTCGTTCTTTGTCAAATTATGTGTTCAGAATTTTTGGTCACAAGTTGATTCTGGGTTCTAAATCACAATATTTGAGTTCAGGTTCAATTAAGAACTTTACACAATTTGTTATGTTATTTAAATGGAGGTTTATTACTTGTATACCTCTTAAAAAGCTCCCCTCTAACTTGTGGAAGATTCGTCAAAGAGAGGGCGAGTATTTAAGGAGCTTTATCTCACGCATTCAATGCAAAGGCAATAAAGGTGAAAGAATTAAATCATGAGATAGCAAGTGAACTGTTAAAAAAAGAACGCGCAACATCAAGTTCAGGGATTTTCTAATCAAGAACTCAGCCGCTGCGTACAAACAGCTAATGGATAAAATTTAAAAGTACATCAATGTAATACCCGGCTAGACTCCGGTATCGGAATTCCTACCGTCCGGTGGAATCTCGGATGTCGGAAGCCTCTAGTAGGGTAGAATCATGTTTTCACAAATATTTTCATGTTTTAATGATTTTTAAGTAAGAATGAATTTGAGTTTTCAAATGAAAAAGACCATGGAACCTTTACCAGGTTCGGCCGCCGAAAGTCATGTTCGGTCGCCGAACGTGGATAGGTTTTGGGAGCACTTTTGGCCTCCGAAAGTTTGGTTTGAAAGAAACCAGGTTCGGCCGCCGAACCTCATGTTCGGCCGCCGAACATGCATGAGATGTGGGGGCACGTTCGGCCCCCGAACGTGAACTGGCCAGCCCCCTATATAAGAGCTCCATGGCCGAAACGGGCGAGTTTTCTCCCCATTTTCGGCCACGGTGAGTTCTTGCTCCTCCATGGTTCGTTTTTGATGATTTTCCTTCAATCCTTCATGTTTTAACAAGGTTTATGTCGTTTTGAAGAGATTTGAGCAAGTTTTGGAGCTTTGAGGTTCAAGAACTCAAAATCTCCCACCTCCGAGTTTAGGACATCTCTCTCTCTCGATCTTCAAGAGGTAAGAGCCGATCTTAAGCTCATTTCATGTTTAAAGAAAGTTTTATGCAAGATCTATGGGGTAGAATGCATGTTTAGCTCATAGTTAGGTTTTTGAGTTAATGTTATGTTTTGAGCATGTATGTTGGATTTGTGTTGTTGTTGTGTGTTGTAGTTGGGGTTTAAGTTAGTTTGAAGCCCCTAGGAGCCAATGTATGTATATTTGCATGTTTTGGATGAGTTATATGCATGATTGGAAGTTGTGGGAGGCAAATGTGCATAAAAGAGCCAAGTTTCTGCCCTTTGGCAGAAACCAGGTTCGGCAGCCGAAGGAACTTTCGGCCGCCGAACATGGCTGGGAAGGCAGGCCTTTCGGCTGCCGAAGTTGGTCCCGAAAAGAGACTTTCGTCTCTGTCTGGCACTTTCGGCCGCCGAAGGTGCCGCCGAACATGCATGAGTTTCGCCTCTGTCTGGGAGTTTCGGCCGCTGAAGGTGCCGCCGAACCTGCCTGACTTTCGGCTCTGGAGGGACTTTCGGCCGCCGAACCTGCCG